>NC_056747.1:337926399-338013899 GCF_019279795.1 Protopterus annectens | reverse complement strand
CGGTATTTATGAATGTTGACCATGTGAATTTCAACATTTTGATAGTAAACCATATATATATATATATATATATATATATATATATATATATATATATATATATATATATATACACATACACACACACACACACAGAGGCACAACCTTCAACTGAAATGGAAAATAGTCAGTCCTATAATAGTCGACTGCTTCCCATCAGAAATGTAAACATCAATTCACAAAGGATCCAAAAAAAATAATAATTTTTTTGCAGGGGCTAAGCTCCTCTGCACCCCGAGATCCCCTGCTAATTACATATACTAGCTCAGGGATTGCACTACCATGGGGAAAGGAGATATGTCCCGATCCTCACTGTAGCGCGATCTGTTGGTGAAAATGGTTGGTACTTTTCAGTCAGTTGATTTTTGATCAACTGTACCTGCTTTTTCACTCTTGATGAAACAACACTTCAGCAAAAGGTTCAGTACCTACACACACACACACACACACACACACACACATATATATAAAACTGCTCAATTCTGCCCTTTACTTAAACCTCACTCTTCCTCCTGAGCCTTATTCTGTATATACTGTGCTAATAAATTCCATTTATTTCTGTGAAGTTTACTCTCTTAAGTTTTCTAAAGATCCCATATACAGTTCTTCCAGTTTTGTTACAATATTCAATACTTTCATTACATTTAATTAAAATTCTGATTTTCATTTTCTTATAATTGCTTTTTTGGTTGCCAATAGCATTAAACATAGTAAGCCCTTACTATACCTGGACAATTCAGATCCCATAATCCGGCTCAAAAGAACAACTTCCTTAGTAACTACCATTTGTTCTCCCAACATTTCTGTCAACGTGGTGTGTAGATATTTTTTAAAATTTCATAATTTCATTACATTCCTACTCAAAAAGACATGCTTCCAACATTTCCTCTACATCCCATCACATCTCCAACATTTGCTATGCACCTCAGCAAACATTCTCTAAAGTTGGTGGTACAAAAATACGTATGCAGACACTTCCATGCAAAATCCTAGGACCAGATTCAATAAAGCCTACACTAAGTGTACACTACGCATACACAAAGTGTACATGATATGTATTCAATACAATTTTTATCACGTCTTGTGCTTTTTAGTCATTCAGAAAGATTACACTAAGTGTACATGTGGTCTACACTTTGTGGTAACCTTTATGAATCCCTATCAATGTTTAAAGCTGTAGGAATATCAGTAGGAAAACTAAAATTAGGTGGAAGAAGGTGTGAGTTATGTCTATGGTATCTGTTCACTCAGAATAGTGTACCCTTATTGTACACTTAGGGTAGGGCTTTATTGAATCTGGCCTCTAAATCTTCTGTAGTCTGTTGCAAATTGGGGAGTCCTGCAGATTTCTTTGCATTGTTCCTTTGTAATGTGTCTTTCTCTTTTTTTCTCTGACCACATCTCATTGATTCTTACAATACAATATTTTATATACCCCACTAATTATCACTTTTTAACAACATCTTCTATTTTAGACTCATCTGAAAACTATATGAAAGCTGGTCCTTTTTTAGCACTTTCCAATCCCTTTCTATGCCTGTACTTTGTTATCAACACCTAATAGGGAAGGCAATCTGTAGCCTGCAGTCTAACTCCTACTTACCACTCACCATTCTCTATTTACTTTCCACCAGAGTTGTTTGCTTCAATACCTCACTTCCCAACTTTCCAAGATTGCTGCACATTGATCAAGAGCTTAACTTCAATTATCCCAGTATGAAAAATGAAACTGATAGATAATGGTCAGTAATTCTGCTTGTTTTAGTAAAATTCAGTTACTGGCTAATAAAGTACACTTCCTGGATGTAAGTAAAAATGAAACTTAAAGAGCCTGAAAGAAAATCAACTAGAAAAGGTGAATAGAAAACACTGACTGCAGCTGTTCAGAAAAAGCAGATCAAACTCCAGCTTTGGTACAAGAGATGGCTTCCAGTAATTTAGAAGAAAAAATAAGTCAAAATATGCTCAGAGCTGATTAAATATGAAACACTGAAGAAGTACATCAACCTAAGTAAAAGAAGGCTGGGAGAAAATAGAAGAGGCTTTAAACAGCAATTCAGATGCATTTATAAAACTTCAAAAATCAGAGGTCAAAATGAAGAAAAAGCTGGTTGAGTTTAGAAGAGTTGTTTCAATAAAACAGTAGCATTAGAGGACAGAGCATGCATATAAAAACCTGAGATTTTCTGCTGTACCAGAGAAACTGGAATGAACAGACTGTATTAATTTTATGAAAGCACAAATAAGTAACTGGACCAATACTCTACAGCAGAATTTGTTAACTGAAAGGACACATTGTGTGTATGCTCCAATCCTGGCCATGAGAAAGCAGCCAAGACCTACATTAGTAAAGATACAATCCTACCATCAGAAAGAGTTGATCCTGACAAAACTGTGGTAGAAAGGCAAAGCATTACAATTGGAGATGGTAGATGTTTGAGGAAAATGATTATTCACTGTACACTGGTACTCCTGACCCTGGAAGATGCTGATGTCTCTGTGCAGTCACTGAAACATGGTTCAAGGGCATGGAGAGTACCCCAACTGTGCAAGGCTACAATGCCTTCCACACATTCACACCTCATAATGAGTATAAAAGAACCAAAGGTGGAGGCGTATCCATCTTCATTAAAGCCAAGTACATCTCAATATTGGTCAAACAGTACCACTCTTTCAAACTACTCCATGCCCGATTAACTACAGGCAAAACACCCTACCACATCATTGGTAGCTATATGTCCCCCTCCATGAACCAAGTAAAGCACAATGCCTACCTGGACTTACTGGAGTCACTTGCCATACAGCCCAACACCTTAGTCGTGGGAGATTTCAATTATCCCTCCATTGACTGGGTAACATACACAAGTTCAAACATGCTCACCCAGAGGTTCCTGGACTTTGTCAATGCAAATGCTCTGGAACAGATAGACTGCACCCCCACAAGGGGTTCTCATGTCCTTGATATAGTACTCACTAACACTGGTGGTCACTGCAGTGGCCCCTGTGTGATGCCCTCCCTGGTAAGGTCAAACCATAAATCTGTCTTTTTCAAAGTAATTATTGGACCTCATCCCCCCAAAGGAGCAAAAAAAATGAACTTCTCCAAAGCAAACTACAATTTACTAAGTGATGGTATAAAAAGTTTTATATCCCCTGCAATCATAGGCAATAATGACTCCTATGCAGACATGTACACAAATGCCCTATATAATCATCTTTGCAGCTGTATAGACTCTGCTGTACCTGGCTGGATTAAAACCAGGCTCTCTCAAAAAAAAAAAAAAAGCCACCTTGTAAGTTTGCTTTGGAAAATTTCCTTAGTTTTTTTTGCTCCTTTTGGGGTGGGTCCAATAATTACTTTCAAAAAAACCTTGACCTGGTTATTACTAACATGGGCAACCATTGCTCTACACCAATAGTCAATTCCTCCCTGTTTAGATCCAACCACAAACTAATCACCATGGAAATCCACATCTCACCCACACCCCCTGCAAAGGTAACCACTATGAAAAACTTCTCCATAGCTGAGTTTGGGCTCCTAAAAACAGAGGTGGCTAACTTCACGGCACCCATGTCAATGGAAAATAGATGCATGGCTGTTGAATCATACATATATGAATATGCATAAATATACCTATATGAACACGTACATAAATGCATGGAACTAGCCATACCCAACGGAACCAAGATGCTCTCCTCCAAAAAAAAAAAGGAAGCCAATCTGGTGGCCCCCTGTCATTACTAAACTCTACAACAGAAAGAAGAAACTGTTGCAGAAAAAGGTGAAGTCCCAAGACTGGAAAAAACACCCTTATTAGTCTCAACAAAAAGTTGAGATCCCTCATCAAAACCTCTAAAGCCAGTTATAAAGGCAGAATTGCGGCAGACACTAAAAACAGCCACAAAGCCTTCTATAGTTATATCAAGAATCTCCACGGCAATACCCAGGTTTGCTCTGAGTTACTGCACAATGGTACCTCCTATACTGAGCCAACAGATATTGCCAACATACCGGCCAACAGATTCAGTGCCAACTTTACCCCTCTCTCTCCCCAAAAGGACAAATCGCAATACCGGAGGAATGCCAGGCACCCAGCATTACTGCAGCACAGCAAAACAATCAATCCAAAAAAGCACACAAGGCTGGAAACCAAGAATACAGCCAAACAATGTATTTAAACACTAGTAAGCGCTTTCGTCTGGTGACCATCACTCGACTTCTTCAGACAAATTTAAGCATCACAATACAAAACTTTTATATATACCCTAAATAGAATAATTAGTTAATTAAAAAACAATTAATTTAATTAATTATTAAAAGTTGAAATTGATGAAAGTAGCCCAAAACAAAAGACCCTGTAACACCTAAGAACTGAAAAACAACTAGGAAAAGCGAATAAACAAATAAATAACTGTGTAAAACCACATTGCACAAAAACATATAAATTATGAAAAATATATATGTATATAAAAATATATACAAATGCCAATATATTAATACCATTTAAATAATTTTTATTCAGCTGTCAAATACTTTAAATTTAAGCTTACTAGAAATGGATATCACATCACTGAGTCCTGGTGGGAAGTAAGCATTTAAAAAGACTTGCCACCAGGATTCTTTCTCCTCAAGATGTAGCTTCCGAGGTCCCCCCCTGGCCTCACACTTAACTTGTTGGATTACCAAAAACTTAAATGTGTGGTTGGGAAATGTCTTTAAATGTCTATATAAGGCATTTTTTCATCCTGCTGATGAATGTCATAAAAATGTTCATAAATACGCTGGGCATGTTTACGCTGCATTTTTCCAATATAAAAAGCTTACACTGGGAACAAACAGCAGTGTAAACAACTGCATGAGTATAACAGTTATATCTACCCTTAATCACAATTCTTTTGTCATGGATATTAATGACTGATGTTCTCAGTATGTGCCTACATTGATGGCACATACCACAGGGTGCCATACACCCCCAGTCTCAATAACTAAAGGTTTTTCAAGCAGACATTTTATATTCCTACCCCTCCGAAATACAAAATTGGGATGTTTTCCAAATGTATCTAACATTGCCTGTTCATGCATAAGAATGACCCGATTTTTTCTAACAATATCCTGTACTAACTATCACTAGAATATGTACAAACAAAGGGACATACAATCTCCTCAGTGCTATCAATACATTTTTGTAGTTCCCCATTAATAAATATATCTTCCCCCACAATTTCTACTATGGTTACTTGTTCTAAAAGGCAGCAGATGTTGGTCATGTCCTAGCATATCCAAACTTCTCAGTATAGGAACATAAAAAACATTGCTTCGTTTATTTACGACCTCTTGTTTAATATTGTATACCAAACCAACAGGATAATCCCTGTCAAGAAACATTTTGCCCATAAAATCACATTCCAATAAAAAATCATTAAACAATGAAACCATCCGGGCAGCTCTACCAAACTGTTCCTTGATTATCCCACGCTTAACGTGCACAGGATAGCTGCCAGAATAGTGAAGCATACTATTCGAATATGTGAGCTTCCTAAAAATTGTTGATTTTATATACTCATCACCTATTTTTGTAATCAATACATCTAAATAAGAAATCTTTTCCTCTTCCACTGTATAGGTGAATTTGAGGAAATATGAGCTTTTATTAAGATATTCAGTAAATCCAGATACATCTTCTAAAGGTCCCGTCCATGCCACAAACAGGTCATCAAGGTATCAAAGATACAAGGGAATGTGTACAAAAAAGGTGACTAAAACAGAAAATGTTTCTCTCACCAGGCCATCTCTATATTAGAAAATAAGGGTCCGCAAGCTGACCCCATTGCTACACCCTCAAGCTGTTTAAAGTGATGACCCTCAAAATAGATATAATTATTTTTTAATACTATCTCCATCAGTTGGGTATAGGTATTAAGCCCTTGTTCAATACCAAATTTGTCAAACAAGAAGTCAGAAAACCAATCCAACCCCATTGCATGGGGAATGCAACTAAAAAGGTCATTAATTAAATTAATTTGTTTTTAATTAACCAATTATTCTATTTAGGGTATGTATAAAAGTTTTGTATTGTGATGCTTAAATTTGTCTGAAGTAGTCTGGTGATGGTCACCAGATGAAAGCGCTTACTAGTGTTTAAATAAATTGTTTGGCTGTATTCTTGGTTTCCAGCCATGTGTGCTTTTTTGGATTGTTTGGTTTGCTTTTGCTACTTTGGTCTTTTTTTGTGTAGTATTACTGCAGTACAGGTTAAAGCTGCATTGTAAAAAGGCCAAGAATACAGCTTCCATGGGATCTGACAATATCCCTGGATGTGTTCTGCATGAACTACAAAGTGAACTGGTGCCACATCTGTGTGCCCTGTTCAATCACAGCCTCATCTCAGGCTTTGTCCCTACCGAATGGTGCACTGCTACAGTCATCCCTCTCCGTAAAGGGGGAGTGAGTATAGACTCTGGGAATTATTGCCCCATTAGCCTGACTAGTCTGATATATAAGGCTATGGAGCGCATCATCACGGACCTAATTAACAAGGATGTAGGGAATCTCCAAACTCTAGATCCCACACAATTTGGTTTTGTGAAAGGTAGATCATGCCTGCTCACCCTAGTTGACTTCTTTGAGTCAGTCACCAGTGCTGTGGATGACGGCAAAAGAGTTCATACAGCCTACCTCGATCTGGCCAAGGCCTCTGATACCATTCCCCACTCAAGAATTATTGATACACTCACCAAACTAGGCATCAACCCCTATATCACTAGGTGGGTTGCAAACTGACTTCACAGATAAAACAGGCAGAAAATGTATAGTTTTTATGTATATGTTTATGGTATGTGCATATATATATATATATATATATATATATATATATATATATATATATATATATATATATATATATATGAATTTTTAAATGATTTTGTATAACTTTTTTACATATATATGCATTGCTATAAATTATATATTGTCATATAGGGGGGTTGGGTATCATTATTATTGTGTGATAGGCTGGCTGTAATCATGTGCTTTATAAGAACCCCTATTTAAATGTTGTATTTTTCATTTTTATGACAGTAGCACTGAGGAAGGATGTTTGTGATCTGAAAGCTTTGCAATAAATGCTGGTTTCTGTCCTTTGGGATTGGATTCTTAGAGTTTGATTTCTACTATTGTTCCTTCACTCCATTTATTGCAGGACAGACTGTTTCTGTGAAGTCTGGCTTTTGTCAGTACTGTGAGTGCCAAAATTGAGGGAGTATTCTTCCAGCCAGCCAGTAAAATGGAAGAAGTAAATGAGTTTGGTCTTTCTGTGAAAACTCTTCTTCTGAAAGAAGGTAACACTTTATTATTAAAGACTATCACAGCACCAGCATCTGTGGTAACCACTGACCAGTCTATGGATTTGTTTAAAAGAACATTGGATTCACTGGAGAAAAAAGTGCAGACATTTAAGCAGCTCCAATGGCAGCACTTAAGCTTTCAAGCTTATTTGGAGCTTGGAATAGTGCCTCATGAACTGAGAGTGCTTAAAATGCCTTCTTATGCTAACACATATCCGGAACTTTTAAAACAGTGGCAGCAGTTAAATTTAAAGTTAAGCACAGATTATATGCACTTAATGAATAACCTTTTTGAGAATATTGAGAAAGAACTTAAAGAGGAAATGTTTAAAATGGAGAATGAACTGTTAAACATGCCCTGTTTCCCTAATGCATCAACTACATACCAGAATATGCTTGACAGAATGTACTTGTTTGATACTAGGCTAGAAATGAAAAAAACATAATAAAATAAGTCGAGACATGAATGACTTCAGACAAGGACACATTTTTTCTTGGCCCAAGTCAGATTATGTAAGAAATCAACAAAATAAATTAAACATTAATGGATTTAGTGATCTGGATAACTTTGAGCTGGTTAGAAGTGATGAGACAGCTCCGCTAACCAATGGGAACATTGAGTCCTCGGTATTAGTCTCTGAGCCTTCCAATCAACAGAAATCTTTGGTTCCTGTCAGCAGGTGGCGTAGCAGCAGAGATTACAAGAGGAAGTGATGATAATGTGCAGCAAACTCCTATGACAAGCTGCGAGCACCATAGTCTCTCTACTTTCTTCAAAAAGCAACAGAACAGACAGCAAAATGTGCCAGTAATGTTTCTTTTTCAGCTAAACCTTCCAGAGAAGGTGGGAAGCTTGCAAAGATCTCAACAAAGAGGGAGGTCCATGCAGTGCCGAATGCACAGCATTGTAAATGGGACAAAAAGGAAAAACAGCAGTCCAGCTCAACAGAGCAAGACTGCTCGACATTAATACACAAAAGCAAAGGTTCTGTGAATTTATCTATCTTTTAACTGAATTGCATTTATCTGTGTTGGGAAAGGGACTGAAATTCATCCCAACAAGTAGTGATGATTTTGCAAAGGAGCTAACAGATATGAAACTGTTTGTATGCAATTTAAGCCTAAAGCTGACTTTTGGAACAGATACAACACAAGAAAAGACTAAGAAATTAAGTACATTCATACCAATATGTTGTCCATTATTAGTGGCATTTAGTAATATATGTGAAAGTGAATTAAGAGAACTATATTCTAGAAGTACTAAAAAGCATTATAATTTAACATAAGTAGAAAATATTGCCCTTAAACAGTTGTAAAGTGATGAAAGCATTGTTATAAAGCAGGCCGATAAAGGGGGTGCCACTGTAATAATGGACAGAATAAAATATATGACATCTTTAAATGAAATGGTACAGGATGTAGAGACTGTTAGAAAAATAACTTTTTAGAAGTAAAAAAAAAACATATTTCTGAAATAAATATAGCCATTTATGAATTACAACTAATGAATGATATTAATGTAGAATTGTTTAATTATTTGTTTGTTCCATGCCCTAGAATACCACAGATATATGGTATTCCTAAAATACATAAAGATGTGGTAATCCCCCCCCCCCGAGACCAATAGTCTCAGGGGGTGGTTGAATAACTGAGCCCATTTCTATGTATTTGCAGAAACAGTTGAAAATTCATCTAGAAAAATGTCCTAGTATTTTGAAAGATACAACAGATTTTTGTGTAAGTTGAAAGAATGGTATGTTAAACATCAAGAGATGGATTATATCTTTGTTACATTGGACATTATTTCCCTATTTATAGTAATACCAAATAGATATGGGATAGATGCTATACGAGATTATTTAAGTGTGGAAGCAGGCCTACAGGCTAGATATATTGAAACTGTTTGTACACTATTAGAATTTGTACTAACCAAAAACATTTTTTTGTTTGATAATGAACCTTACTTGCAGTTGGCAGGTGTGGCCATGGGTACTCCCATGGCTAACGCCTATGCTAATTTAGTACTATATGAATGGGAAAAGACATTTATTTACAGTGAATGAAATGTTTTGAATAATAATGTTATATTTTACCAAAGGTTTGTAGATGACTGCTTTCTTGTTTGCAAATGTACTTTACAAGAGTTAAATACATACATCACTTATCTTAACTCCACTATTAGTTTTCTGAAGTTTAAAATAGAGAGTTGAAATGAAAAGATAGTTTTTTTAGATGTAGAGATAAGAAAAATAGAAGGTAAAATACAAATTAGGGTACATAAGAAAGATGTTCAAGTAAACCGTTATGTAAATAGGCATAGTATGCATGCACCTCATGTATTCACAGAGGTACTAAGAGCACAGTTAACTAGACTAAGCAGACTTAATACAGAAGATGGGATTTTTAGACAATAAGCAGAAGATATGATGAAAGAATTTTATGAAAGTGGATATGATCTAGGAAAAGTGAAAGAGGTTTATGAGGAAGTCTGTGATCAAAGACATAATAATGTCAAACCCATATTTTTAGATGGTAATGTTAATGCATTATTAACAGAGAAGAATAAAAATGATAAAATAAGGTATCTAACTACTTTTAATATAAAAACTGCTGAAGTGAAGAAAATTATAGAAAGAAATTGGACAATTCTGATGGCAATGCCTGAGTTACAACAAACTTGTGGTGATAGACCATTTTCTGCTTATAAAATCAAAAAAAATTTTAAGAGAAGGTTGTGTTATAAAAATTTTAAACAAACTGACAGCATAAAATGTTTTTAGTAAACCAGGTACTACAAAATGCTTAAATTGTAGTTATTGCATGGATAGTTATACAGAAAACAACATTTTAAACACCCCACAACTAATAAAGAATATTTGTTTGATTGTACAGCAAATTGTAATACTACTAATGTCGTTTACTTAGCTACTTGCACTTCTTATTCATCATTCTATGCTGGAAAAACTATATGGAGATTAAGAGAACATATAGCTGAACATAAGTCTGACATTAGAAGAAATATCAAAACTAATGCGTTAAGTAAACATATTTCCGAAAAAGGTCAAGAACATCAATTTAAATTTAGAGTTATTGATGTAATATATATTAGAAGTAGGGGTGGTAACATTAATAATATTGTTGAACTTAAAGAGTATGAAGGGATAGTTAGGCTACAGGCAGACTTCTTACCTGGTTTAAATAATGCTGTTAGTCTGAAGCCTATTTTAGTAAAAAAAAAAAAAGGCAGAAAATGTTTACTTTTTATGTATATGTGTATTTATACGTGTATGGTATGTGCATATATATTTATATATGAATTTTTAAATGATCTTTTATAACTTTTTTATATATTATATGCATTGTTATAAAGTATATATTGTCATATAGAGGGGTGGGATATCATTATTATTGTATGATAGGCTGGCTGTAATCATGTGTTTTGTAAGAACTCACAGGTTCATAGGTAGGTACTAGGCTATTGGCCCTAGGGCCTATATAAGCCTAGCCAAATGGTACCCTGGCTTTTGCCACCCAAGAAAATTATATTCCTGTGCCCCTGTCAAGCAGAGCCACAGAATTGATCCCCAGGGTGAATTTCCTATCTATATATTTAAATGTTGCATTTTTCATTTTTATGATAATAGCACTGAGGAAGGGTGTTTGTGACCCAAAAGCTTTGCAATAAACATTGATTTCTGTCCTTTGGCATTGGATTCTTAGAGTTTGATTTCTACTGTTGTTCCTTCACTCCATTTATTGCAGTACAGACTGTTTCACAGATAGAACCCACAGTGTGAAAGTAGCGGACTCGAAGTCAGACTGCCGACCAGTCACGAGTGGAGTTCTACAGGGATTGGTCCTGGGTCCTCTCCTGTTTGGCATCTACTTCTTAGAAGTCCGGGCCAACACAGAGGGACTCTGGCTGACCAATTTTGCAGACAACTGCAAGCTGGGAGCCATTATTAACTCCCCAACTGATGTAGACATCCTACAGAAAGGCCTCACTGAGACCAATGACTGGTGTCAAAACCAGGGCCTTAAGCTTAATGCCAAAAAATGCATTGTCATTACCCTTGGGAAAAACTCAGTTCCAACTAATTACCACATTGATGGGAGCCCAATGAATACTGAAGGCGTTATAAGAGATCTGGGGACACAGGTTGACAGCAACCTCTCCTTTGACCACCACATTGCCACTGTGGTCAGAAAGTCCTTCTGTGTGGCACATCTCATTACCAAGGGTTTTGCATTCAGGAAGAAGGAGGTCATCATCTCTCTCTACTCTTCCCACATTAGGCCAGTCATCGAGTATAATGTCCCATTTGGCATGTACCTCACAAGACACATGCAACAGCTGGAAAGGCCGCAAAAGTACCTCATGAAGAGGATCCTAGGCCTTAAACACATGTCCTACATAGACAGACTCAGAATACTCCAATTATTCTCTGTCTCATATTGTGTACTAAGAGGTGATCTCTGCTCGACTTACAAAGCCATGTCTGACCCAGCTCTGTTAGAAATGCTACATATTAAGAAATCCCAATTCCTCTACACCATATACTCCAGAGACCTCAACCTCATTACCACAATCAACAGAACATCCTGGAGGGACAGGTTTATAACCCAGAGACTGCCCATGCTCTGGAATAGACTTCCCATACATGTCAAGCAGAGTACCTCATTGACCCTCTTCAAGAGAAATCTTGATGAGTGGATGGGAAATAGAAAGTTCACCCTGGGGATCACTCCGGTGGCTCTAATTGATAGAGACACCGAGAACTAACATCGGGCGCCATGATGCCAGGGCACTTCTATGGGCTAGGCTTGTAAAGGCTCCGGGGCCATTAGCCTAGTACACACATATGAACCTCTGAACCTTGATGGACATCTAGTATAAACAGATTGTATAACAAAAGGAAGGAACTGATGTCCAAGAACAAGAGGCAAATGTCACTGCAGAGGAAGACTTCTCTCCACAGACTGAATAAGCAAATCAGAAGTCTTGTAAAGTCCTCTAAAGCTAATTATAAAGCTAAAATAGCATCTCTAGCCAAAGAGAATCATAAAACATTCTTTAACTATGTCCAGAATCTAAAAGGGAGTGTCCAGCTCTGTGCTGAATTGGTAGAAGATGGTACCACTCACACTATACTAGAAGATATTGCCAACCTGCTAGCTGCCAGATTTGGTGCAAACTTCACCCTCCTATCCCCATCAGCCATATCTCAAAGCATACCTGACATGAGTTCTCTACCTAGTATCTCTAGAGATCAAGTAATTTTTGCGCTCTCTGTGGTCAAAAACATGGCCTTAATGGGACCAGATTACATACCAGGTTGTTTACTAAGCAATCTAAATCATGACCTAAATGACCCACTTGCCATTCTCTTTAACCATAGCCTGAGAGCTTGCTTTGTACCAGCAGAATGGAGAACAGAAACAGCAATCCCCTTGTATAAAGGGAGGGGGGTATTAACCGACCGGGGAAACTATAGACCTATAAGTAAGACCAGTCTCATCTGCAAGGCCATGGAAAGGATCATCACGGACCTTACCAACAAGGACATAGGTGACCTTCAAACACTAGACCCAACCCAGTTTGGCTTCGTTAAGAGTAGATTGTGCTTATTGAACCTGGCAGACTTCTTAGAGAGAGTCACCAAAGACCTGGATGATAGCAAGATAGTGTATACCACCTATCTGGACCTAGTCAAAGCTTTTAACACAATCCCCTACTTGGGTATCATTGAAATACTCTCTCAGCTAGGTGTTAACCCTTACATCACTAGATGGGTAGCTAACTGGCTCACCAACAGAACATATACTGTCAAAGCTGGTGACTCCACCTCTACCAGTAGACCCGTCACCAGTGGTGTACTGCAAGGATCTGTATTGGGCCCTTTACTGCTTGGAATCTATTTCGTGGAAGTCCAGGCTAAAGTAGATGGCCTTTGGCTTATTATGTTCGCTGATGATTGTAAACTAGGTGCAATCACAGAGTCCCCCAATTATGTTAATATATTACAGGTGGGACTAACACAAACAAATGACTAGTGCCATAGTCATGGCGTAAAACTAAATGCAAAAAAGTGCACTATTATCCCATTTGGCAAAGCAGAATTCCCCACTAATTACAATATTGACAGCACCCCTCTAAGTTCAGACCCAGTGGTGCTAGATCTGGGAACACAGGTCAACAGCAATCTGAACTCTGAACATCATGTTTCCATGGTGCATCTCATAAGTACAGGCACCATATCCAGGTCTAAGGATGTTATAACACCACTTTACTTGACCCTAATCAGACCATTAATAGAGTACAATGCTCCCTTCTGCATGTATCTCACCAGACATTTACAGAAATTGGAGAGACCCCAGAGGTTTCTCACTAAGAAAACACAGAGCCTCCAAACCATGACCTAGGTGGAAAAACTGAAAGCCCTGTCACTGTACTCTGTATCATATAGGCTACTGAGAGGCAACTTGTGCCTGACCTACAAGGCAGTCTCTGACTCCAACCTGATGGAAATGCTGCACATCCGCAAATCAAATGGCACTAGAGTCACTCATTCTAGGGATCTCAACCTTGCCAGTGATATTAACAGAACATGCTGGAGAGACAGGTATGTCTCCATGAGATTGCCTCTGCTCTGGAATAAACTTCCAATTTATGTGAAGCAGAGCTCCTTAATGACTGTATTCAGGTGCAAACTGGACAAATGGATGGGTTACTGTGAATTCATCTCTGAGGTGGCACCCATATCTCTCATGGATTGGGGTAGTCAGTGCTGATTGTGAAGTACATCCATCTAACCAAGGACAATTGGGGAAACCCAGGATTAACATGGCTGGGTGTGTAAAGGCTCTAGGGCTGCTAGCCTAGAAACCTCTTATGGACCTATGAACCAAGCAGAAGAGAAGCAAATTTATCCCATTAATCAAGGAATGTTGAGAGACAGGTATGAGACTCATGCTCCTGTATCCAGCTGTCTTCATAATATTTTTCCTGGAAGAAGTCATTTGTTGATTCAGAACAGGCTAAGGAGGAAATACAAACGTTTGTCCAATAAAAAGTGTGCCATCACACAGAAGGGTTGATGCTTATCATTCTTCTGATAATAAAGCAAAGACAGACTTTGCCAGTGAAACCTTTTCCAATATTCCAAAAGAAATGTTTGACAGTGAGAAAAAAAGCACAGGAGTTGACTAGAAGAACTAGAGTCTGGGCTTGGGAGATGGAGATGAATAGGAAGAGGGCCAGCAAGATTAAAATTAGTGAATAAATGTGAGACTATAAGGCATCAATCACATTTGTGAAATATGGCTTTATAAGAAAAAGTGGATGAGAAAGATTGGATTTTTGTTGACTTTGCTAAGCTTGTTGGGAGACCAACAGGCATATACTCCACTTCATTACATTAATATTTGGGAGGAAACTAAAAGGAAAATCAAAAGTAACTAAGTAAAACATTTTTGTTCTTATCAGTAATTGTATAAACATTCATAATATAAATTGCATGTTATATAGTAAAGCATTTCAGTGATTATTGTATGTAATAAAGATACTAAAATAAACAAGTACTTTTTTCTTTTTTTAATTTTAAGATATGTAGACATTAGAATGCAAAATGAGAAGAAAGGCTGGACAAAAGAACATTTAAGTTAATAGGCTGTAATCTTGGCCTGTCTGGGTGGGGGATGAGCTGTAAAGGTACACTGAGTATAATATGCAGTATGTATATATATATATATATATATATATATAGAGAGAGAGAGAGAGAGAGATGAAATGTTTTATTTTACTTTTGCATAGGTGAATGTCTGGTTGAATGCCCTTGGCTTAATCTATTGACACTTTTTTGTTGTTGTCGTCGTTGTTTTTGTGTGTAAACAAATTTTTTTTTAATGACAGCCCAGAATATGATGACAAGTTGTCTTATAGCAAATAAATGTTCACTGTGTTTTGACAAGTACATTTTGTTCTTTGACTTTTTCTTGGAAACAAGCTGACTAAAGGAGGAGACAAAAAATCAAGAGGACTGGTCATTCTTTACTGAGAGAAACATACATTTAAAAGGTAAAAGGGTGAACAGCATAGTAAAAAATAAAGTTTGAGATTATTGGAAGTGAATATGAGATAGCAGCTTTTCTGGTAGCTAAATGCTTTAATGCATTCATTAGAACAGTGTATAATTTAGTTTTATTTAAAGATAGCCCGCACACTTTGTCTTAAGGCTAAAAGTTAACATTTTTTTGAAAGTATACAAGATATTTTTCATATTTGGGAGAAGAATAAAGAACAGACAGCAGTTAGTGTAACTGTAGCATGCGCTTTAGCATGGCTTACTTTAATTTTAGGTTAGTTAATGCCTGTGGATTCTGCTGTCAATCTGGGACAACTGTTCCAGTTAGGAGAGTTAAACTTCATTAACTGAAGATGTATGTAGTTTTGTCTGTTTTAAGTTAATAGGGTATGGAGGTGTTTTTTGTTGTTGTTCAAGGGTTTTCATTAAAACAAAATGTCTTGTAAAATGTGACATAGCTTCAAATGGAGATGACAGAAACCAACTGTATAAAGGATCAACCTGCCAAATATGAGTGGGTGCATGCAACACAAAAGCTGGAAAGAGACATTTCAAATAATAGATGGGAATAATAACTTCTAATCATAATGGCTACACTAAACCTATTGTTTTAGAATGTGAATGGTCTCATAGGTATAGACAAAAAGATAAAAATATTGAATTATATTAAGAAATGTGGAGTAGAAATAGCAATGTTACAGGAGACACACTTGGAAAGAAGTAAGCATGTGTATTTGATATTAAATGAATTTCAGGATGTTTATTCAGCAAAATATCAGGGACAAAGGAAAAAGGAAACACACTAATTGCTTAAGGAGCTTCAATAGAGACAGAAGAGGAAAAAATAGTAATGGTAGATTTGTGGTAGCAAGGGTCTATTGGCAAGGGAGGAGGATTACACTGACATTCCACTCAGTCTGCTATTATGGAGCTTAAGAAAACTTTGGGAGAAATTATCAGCTTTCAGAAGGGAATAATACACCTAGCGGTAGGGACTGGAACTTGATTTGTAACAGTGAGGATGTATCAGGGGGGCCTACAAGGAATAATATAACAAAAGAGGATTGATTCCTGAAGAAATTTATGGAAATATTTGGTATGGTAGAAGTGAATTCAGTAGTAGGAACTTGGAGAGAATTTACATATTATTCCCCACAATACAATAATTGGTATTGACTAGACAGAAATTATTTTTCACAGAAACATGTGCATTTAATTGAAAGCTGTGACACACACCCAATAACGATTTCAGACCATACAGTGATAATAACTAAGATAAACATGCAGGGTAATGAAGTAAAAATAAGACACTAGCTCTTCCCCACCCACTTGTTAAAATGAGGAATTTAAGGAATGGGTAGTGGAAATTATATGAGTTACTATAGATATTAGAAATTTCTTCAGATGTTATAGCTAGTGAGTGGGATAAAATGAAGTTGAGTTGAAAAATAGTGTAGAAATAAAAGAAAAAGAGATATGGTTAAGAAGTAATAAGAATTATTTAGAGAAGCTAGCAAAGGTTAAAGTATTGCAGAATAAGAGGAATCTCACAGAACAAGAAGAAGGTCAAATGTGGAGTGCTAAAGAGAAAATAAGGGAGTATCTGGATAATATGCATGAGTTTGGAAAGATTGCTGTCAGGCAACTGTTTTTTTAATAACTCCAGACCACAAACATTTTTAGCACAATGGCTCAGGTAAAAGAAATTAGAAATTGTTGCTGTCATACTTGAGGAGCCTGTAACAACAGCAGCAGCAGCAGCAACAACAACAAAAATAATAACAAAAACGAACGGCTAAAAACACAAAATGACTTTATTACATAAAATCCAACTGTTGGATTTTTATGTAATAAAGTCATTTTGTGTTTTTCGCCATTTGTTTTTTATTATTTTGCCTTTTTATGGCTATTTTCATTTGTTTGTTTGGAGTTTTATGAGACATTAAAAAAATAAATAACCATAGATCCTTCAGAGGTATTACAGATATTTTTGGAAATTTTATGAAAATTTGTATAGCCCAGAGGAATGTGGAAATCAAGAAAAAGCACAAACAGAAATATTTATGGCAGGCTAAAGAATGCAATGGTTAGAGATAGATGAGGCCCAAAAATTAACAGTTAAGATAGGAAGAGATGAGATAAAAACTGTGATGTATAATCAATCTGCAGTAAAGTCTGCGGAAATAGGTGGCATTCTTGTGGAAGTTAGGAAAATAGGAGGGAAGATTAGAAGGTTTTGTTTAACAGTATTTTAAAAGGAGGGGAAGCACCAACATCCTGGAAGAAAGCTGTGGTTACTATAATACCTAAAGGCAATACAGATCCATCAGATGTAGCTTCATATAGACCCATTTAAATTTTAAACCAAAATTATAAAGTGTGCATGTCTACTATATCTAAAAGAATAGCAAAGGTGTTGCCAAAATTGATAAATATGGATAAATGTGTTTTTGTGTAGGGGAGAAAAACATTTGACAACATTAACAGAAAAATGATGATCCAGAGGGAAACAGAATGTAAGAAAATACTGCTATCTTTTTAGTCTCTTCCCACAACAGACTCATTTTAATGCATAGTCCTGAGTACTTCATTTTATCATGCCCCCATAAATATGAATATTGCTGAACCAATTTGTGTGTTGATACATAGTTTACAGCTATTGCCTTTGTTTTAGCTTCATTAATTTTGCACCCTGAAAAGACTTGAAACTGTCTCAAAATATTCCACAACACTGAGATGTCCTTTTCTGGTTTTATCAGATATAAAATAATATTACCTGCATATAAAGCCAGCTTTTCTTGGCTATCATACCTATTATATCCTTCAGTTTCAGAATCCCCTATTTACTTTGCTAATAGTTCTAAATATAATGCAAATAACAAACAGGAAAGAGGACATCCCTGCCTGGGTCCTCTGTTCAAACAGAAATCAGAGAGGAAACCACCCAGTTTAGTTTTCATCTTCGATCCCTCATATAACCTCCTAATCAACTTTGTAATTTTATCAGGGAATGCAAATGCTTCCATTGCCCTGCTCATAAAATTCCAGCTTACTCTGTAGAATGCTTTTTCTGCAACAAGACCCACCACCAACAGTGTTATGTTCTTACATTCTGCTTCCCTCTGGATCATCATTGTTCTGTTAATGTTGTCCAATGTTTGCTTCCCCTCCACAAAACCAAACTGATCCATATTTATCAATTTTGGCATCTCCTTTGTCATTCTTTTAGCCATTATAGACATAAACATTTTATAATCATGATTTAGAATTGAAATGGGCCTATATGAAGCTGGATCTGATGGGTCATTACCCTATTTAGGTATTACAGCCACCACCACTTTCTTCCAGGATGCTGGTGCTTCTCCTCTTTTTAAATACTGTTAAACAAAAACTTCCAGATCTTTATCAGTTTTTTCCCTCCTAGTTTCCAAACCTCCACAGGAATCCTATAGATTGATTATGCATTACCATTGTTATCTCACCCCTTGCTATTCTGTTAGAAATTGAGCCTCATCTACCTCTAACTTTGGCATATTTAATAAACCATAAACATTTCCATTTGTACCTTTTCTTGATTTCCATATTTCTGTGCTTTATACAGATTTTCATAAAATGTCTGAAATATTTCTAGTACATATACAGGATCTCTTGTTGTCCTCCTTGTTATAGGCACCCTAAGCTTGACAACAACCCTTTCTAATTTCTGTTGCCTGAGTCATTGTGCCAAAAGGTTTTGTGCTCTGGAGTTATCATCAAAAAAAAAAAAAAAAAAAAAAAAAGGCTGCTAAACGGCAGTCTTTCTAAACTCAAGCATTTTATCAAGGTAATCCCTTATGTTCTATTTAGCATTTTGCAATTGCACTTCCTTTTGTTCTGTAAGATTCCCCACTATACTGCAATAGTTTAACCTTTGTCAATCCCTCTAAATAATTCTTGTTACTTCTTAACCATATTTTCTTTCTTTTATTTCCAACCTATTTTTAATTTCCACTTTAATTGTATCCCACTCACTAGTTACATTTTAAGAAGAAATGTATATCTTCTCTAATAACCCCTGAATAATTTCCACTATCGATTCCTTAAATTCCTCTATTTTTAATGGATTGGTGGGAAAGAGCCACTGTCTCATTTTTATTTAATTACCCTGTATTTTTTTTTAGTTATTATTGGCATGTGATCTGAAATAGTTATTGACTGTGTATCAAAACGTTCAGTTAAATGAACATGTTCATGTGAAATATAAGTTCTGTCTAGCCTCACCCAATTTTTGTATCTTGGGGAATGATATGTAAATTCACATCTTCCATGCCAAATATTTTCTTCAAAAATCTACACTCTTTGGTTATATTTCCCTTCTTGGCCCTCCAGATACATCATCACTGTTGCAAGTCAAATTCCAGTCCCCATCTATAAGTAATATTCCTTGTTCAAAGCTGATTATTTCTCCCAGAATTTTCTTAATCTCCATTATTGCAGTTTTAGATAGAACATAAATAAATGTCATTGTAATCATCCTCCATTGCCAATAGCCCCTTAACTACTATAAATCTACCATTATGATCTTTTTATACTCTTCTATCACTATTAGAGCTCCTCTTGCAATTTATATAAGTACTCCTCTTTTCCATTGTTCCAGATGTTTTGCTGAATAACCATCCTGATAACCTTTCTTTATCAAATTCACATGTGCAGTTCTTCACAAATGTGTATCCTGTAGCATACCTATTTGCACTGTACATTTTAATACAGTTCACTAATCTTTCTTTTTTGT
Source organism: Protopterus annectens (assembly GCF_019279795.1). Lineage (NCBI taxonomy): Eukaryota > Metazoa > Chordata > Ceratodontiformes > Protopteridae > Protopterus > Protopterus annectens. The sequence goes on along the minus strand of NC_056747.1, from coordinate 337,993,661 downwards.
ATATATCTTTGAGATCATTTACATTTAAAGTTAGTACAGAAAGTATTATTATGTCTAGTTCCAGCTTTTGTGTTACATGCATACACTAATGTTTGGCAGGTTGATCTTTTATACAGTTTTTTCTTGTCATATCCATTTGAACTTGTCACATCTTACAACATTTCTGTTTTAGTGAAAGTCCTCAAAAACACACACACACACACACACACACACACACACACACACACACACACACACACACACAAACACTCTTAAAACATATTAACTTAATAATAACACACTAAACTATGTACATCTTCAAACACTGAAGCTTAACTCTCCTAATAAGAACAACCTTCCCAGGCTGACAGCCACACTCACAAACTTGGATTAACCTACATGTAAGGTTATCTATGCTAAGACACGTGGTACAGCCTGTAATTCTACTAAGTGCCATCTGTTTTTGTCTGATTTAAAAAAACATTATCTTCTAGCCACTGAAAAGAAAGAAGTATTCTGTTTTATTGCTCCTTATAAGATCGTCTCCATGGAGAAATAATGACCAGATACTCAGTTGACTCTACAACTCTCATTTATTTGCTAGAATAAAACTTTTTATTATAATCAGTTCTTTTTTATTTGCTTCCCCTTAAAATTTTTTACTAGTTCAAGCCAAGGGCCTTAATCCAATCATTCCCCTATGCAAGAGTTAGAAAAAGCACACCACTTTTTTCTTGTAATTTCTCTTTTGACCAGGCTTTTCTTCTTTTTTGCATTGCACTGCCTACATTTTTTAAAACTAAACAAGTAAAAGGAAAGAAGGAAATAAAAACAGGGGCACAGGTTTACTTTAGTATCTCTATTACTCTAAAAAATAAATGAGAAAGCCTTACTTTATAGTATGCAGATTATGTCATGCATTATAAAAATACTACTGTCAAGAATAAAATGTTGTTTTACTTATGGTTAACTCTTTCCTTCCTCTTCCCCTCCCCTAACAGCATTCCAAACATTAATGACATTAAGTTGAGCATATGCTTTGGAGTTTAACAAAATCAAAAGTCCAACATTTCCAGGTTTTCTTGTTCCATCATATTTCACAAATATAATTAATGCTTTGTAATCCCATATTTATTTGTCAATTTCCAAGTTGCTGTTGTTTCCCCTGTTGATCTCTATCTCACAGATCCAGTTTTTGCTTCATTTCAACATACTCCTGGCTCTTCCAGTCAACTATTGTGCTTTTTCTGTCTCTCAAGCATTTTCATTTGAAACACTGGGAAAGGTTTTACTAGCACAGTCCCTCTATGGGCTTATTACTAGAAGAACAAGAAGCAGATTCTCCTTCTGTTTTATTGCTCACTTTTTGTTGGACAAACTTTTGTATTTCCCACTTAGCATGTTCTACATCATAAAATGATTTTGACCCTCCAGGAAAGAATATTCAGAAAATAGCTGGATACAGCATCTTGAATCTCACACCTGCTTCTCAACATTCCCTGACTGGTGTAATAAATTTACTCCTCTTCTGCCTGATTTACAGTGAACAGTCATTTCCACAAACACTTTACTGTCTCCCACTTTTAGTATTTTGTCTTTCTGATACAGTTTTGTCAGAATCAAGTCTTTCTGTTGATAGAATTGCATCTTTACTACTAAAGGTCTAGTTTGCTTTCTCATGGCCAGGTTTGGAGCATACACACAACGTGTTCCTTCAATTAAAATTTCCTGCTGTGGAATACCAATCCAATTGCTTATTTGTGCTTTTATAACATTAATACAGTCTGTTCCTTCCAGTTTCTCTGGTAGGGCAGAAAATCTCAGGTTTTCCCTATGTGCTCTGTCCTCTAATTATATTACTTTTTGAAGTGTCTCTTCTCGAGCAGTCTCATATTTAGCCAGCATTTTCTTCATTTTTGACCTCTGATTGTTGCAGTTTCATCACCTCATCTGAATATCTGTTGAAAGCTTCTTCCATTTCCACCCTTTTTGTTATTTGAGTTGATATACTCCTTCAGTGTTTCATTTATGTTCATCAGCTTTGAGTTCTTTTTTCCTCTAGGTTACTGGAAGTCAAGTATTGCATCAAAGCTGGAGCTTGCACTGCTTTTTGCTGAACAGTTGCAGAATTCTTCACAGTCAGTGTTTTCTCCTCACCTTTTGTAATTGATTTTCTTAAAGGTTCTCTGAATTTCCTTTTTGCTGGCATCCAGGCAATGCAATTATTAGTCACTTACCAAAATTTACCCCAAAAGACAAGTTCACTGGTTCTCTTTTCTGAGTTTTTGATTTTGCACTGGGAGAACTGAAATGAAGCTGTTACTAAGTGTGCAGCCATCTTGGAAGTCCTACCTCCCTAGTAGCCTCAATACTTTAATGCAGTTAACAGAACAGTGTATAATTTACTTTTATTTAAATATAGGCAGTGCACTATTTCTTAAGGCTAAACGTTAATGTTTTCTAAAAGCATATAAGCTGTTTTCATATCTGGGAGGGGAAGAGAGACAAGAAAAGAACAGACACCAATCAGTGTAAGTGGGAGCATTGGCTATAGCATGCACTTTAGCATGGGTAACCTTAATTTTAGGTTAGATAATACCTGTAGGTGCAGCCCTCATTTTGGGGCAACTGTTCTCTTCTGGAGGGTTAAACGTCATGTTTTAAAGAGGTACAAAGTTTTGCGTCTGTTCCAAATTAATAGGAGATGGGGTGTTTTGTAGCTAGTTTATTTTATTTGAGTGTTTTCATTAAAACAAAGAGTCCTGAAAAATATGACAGATTCATATGGAAATGAAAAGAAACAACTGTACAAAAGATCAGCCTGCCAACCACTGATGTATGTATGTTACAGAAAAGCTGGAAACACACATTAAAAAATTGTCATATATAACAGGCGGGAACAACAGCTTTTTATCATGATGGCTATGCTGTCCATATTATCCTGGAAAATGAGAGGTCTTAAAGGTATGGATAAAAAGATAAGAGTATTGAATTATACTAAGAAATGCAAAGTGCAAATAGCAATGCTGCTGGTACACATTTGGAAAGAAATGAGCATATGAATTTGACAGAGAGGATTTCAGAATGGATATTCCTCAGAAGGGACAGAGGAAAGAGGGAATAATTATACAAATTGTTAGAGGGGCTCCAATAGTGATAGCTAGGAAAAAAAAGACAAAAATGGTAGATTTGTGGTAGTAAAGGGCTCTGGGCAAGGGGAAGAGGATTACAATGGCATGTATTTATATTCCACAGATTTTAAGTAAGATAAGTCATATTGTCATATTACACATGTATGCTGAATTTGACTTGTGCAAAAAAGTCCATTATGTACAATTTTAAGAATGTCTTTATGTGTGCAGCTTTTATCCCCAGGCCGCCACTGAAAATGGGTTTTGTCCAAGTCGGACTACCCTGGTAAACAAATGTAAAATAAATAAAATAAAAATAAGACTATGGAAATTATTTATGGATATCAACATTAAGATACAAGATATTAAAATGTTTTTGGTCCAGATGGTTCTTTATGTAGGTCAGGGCTTATATGTATCAATCGAGAGAGGTCAGATATGGAACAATGTGAAAAAATATATTAAGGAGTTTCTTTGGGAGAACAAAAGAGAGAGTCATACCTCTTAACTATCCAGATTTTCACAAAATATCAAGATTCTTACCTCCTATTTTTGGTCTGTATCTTACCATTTTTTTAGGCAATTCACTGAGGACTGAAGTCACTAAATAATGACATACGCACGAGTTTCAAACTTCATATCCTTTGGGAAATGAATACTAATGTAAACCCATTATTCTAGCAACTTTCTATGTCTATGCTTAGAAAAATATTTAAAATCTGTTCTTTATTTTGGGCCTTTGTTCCCCCATTATTCTCCCATTATTTTTGTTTTTTGCCAGTTTTCTTGTACAGTGGGGCAAACTAATACTGACAAAGGAACAGAGTACATTTAGAATTTCAGAGATGGAGACGTACTAAAGGGGATACAGCTTACATTAATATTCTTTGTTTCAGCCCATAGGGTGTGTGTGTGTGTGTATGTATATATGTATATATATATGTATATATGTGTATATATATATATATATATATATATATATATATTCTCACATGGAAGCACATGATGGTATATGCACAGAAAAGGTAACAACAGCATCACACAAGGGTATTTGGGCAGATATAGGAAAGGAATTAATGCATTATGTGCAGCCTTATATATATATATATATATATATATATATATATATATATATATATATATATTTGTATTTAAGTATTAAGGCCGGTGATATATTAAAGGAAGTCAGACCATATATATATATGGAGGTTGGATAGTAGTTTTGCTAAACCACAAAGAGTAGATTTTATAACCGAGTCAAGGACAGAAATGGCAGAGCATAAGAGTAATAAGTAGATCACATAAAGTAATATTACATTTGACAAGACAATACAATATAAAGGGTAAAACAGAGTATACAAATAAAGATGCTACAGATGATCAGTGGAACATGCCTCTCAACTGTCTATATTTTTGACTCATATTTTATTTTGTTCCTCATAAAATTTGTGGTTTCCTGGATTTTTGTGGCAAATCAATGAGGACTGAAAACACTAAATAATGAAAGGCATTTGAGTTTCAGACATCATATCCTTCAGAAAATGTATGATAACAAAATACCTTTTATTGTAGCAACTAAGTTTATAAGAGCAATATTTAAAATCTGTCCCTATTTATGGGGCTTTGTCCTAATTGTTTATACTAAGAAGTTGAGAGGTATGCTGGAGGGGAAATATGTCTTAACCATAGATATCCAAGTAAACTGAGAAAATGTAGAATCTCTGAATGGAAATGTTTGCACAAATATTTGTATATCCCTACAGCACTTAAAACAATATTCCTGCAAACAAAAGGAATATATTAGAACCATGATTGTCAGAAACAGGTTCTTGGAAGGGTTTATATTTGGGAAAGTATAGAGTTGCTTCAGTCCAAATATTATCTTATACTTGGAAGAGAAGTTAGCCTTAGTACAGAGATGTCTTATTTGAGTTGGTGTAAACATGCATTAAAGACGTGAAAGCTTTGCTATCCTTAGAGCTGATACTGGCTAAGAAATCTATAATTATCAATGGAAAACAAACTATCAATTAGAGAAGTGCAAAAATGAAAAATATAGAAGTGAAAACTAATAGGAGATCAGAAATAAAACTCCATTGTATAACAATGGGCTACATGGGACTTTGTGATGAAAACTGATTTTTGAAAAAGACAGTGACATTCAAAAAAGTACCTATGATGTATATAAGTTTAATAAAGCATGCTGCAATACCAAGTGAGAAGTCACTGGTCCACTTGTTAAGGTTTGTAATATACTAAAAATAAAACAACAGGGTCAGTAGCTAATTCCTGATCTCACATTTTATTATAAATCATTAATGTGTCCGTTTAAATGTTTTTATTTAAAAAGCAATGTTAAATCAAACTTGAGATGAAGACTAGATACAATAGTTGATTGTGATATTTGGATTTACATGCTTAACAATGGCAAGTTTTTGACAGTTAAATGTAAGTACCGATTGTCTGACATCAGGCTAGGTTATCAGCACTGTCACTGTATAAATATATGACTACAAAATGGTTGTATTGTATCAGCAATTAGTGCCACATGTGGATTGCACATTATGTTAAAATGAAAATGTGATAAAACAATAAAAATTTGCTCTACAGAAAAAATGTATACATAATAAACCCTTATATTGCTGTATCCTGGAGAAAAATGACATTCCCATTGCTGTAGTGACCTCAGATTAACAGTGTTACAATCAAACATGTACCAGCACAGCAAAGGTAGGAAGAAGGGGACATATGGCCCAGTCACAAGGTATTAGGGAGCATGACTGGGATTCCCAGTCATGCTCCCTTGGGAAGTGTATTTCCTGTATCTTTTCTATACTAGCATTTTTGAATGTCATTACAGAAAAGTACTGTCCAGTACTATGTGTGTCTGTGTGTGGTAAGCTGTAACAAACCATTTCTACAAATTTAGCAAGAGGTTTTCTACAGTTTAAAAGTGTAAGTCCTTTTTTTTTTTTTTGCTATTCATCTGAAGAGCTGAGGGAGCAGGGTGCCGGAGCAGGGACCAGAACCAGACACTTGATGACTTAGCTGCTACAACTATTAAAGTAAGTATTGCAGTAAGCAAATGACAGCATAGTAAAAGCAATACTAACTGGGAAAAAAACTTGGTGATTCAGAGCACAAATAAGAGTAAATCAGTTGTGGACAACCTTTCTCCCTGATACAGAAGGGAGTACAAGAGCTGACCAATTATTTAATTGCACATGTCTTGCACTGTTTAAAGGATCTGCAGCAGAGAAATTAGAATGCTTGTTTCCCAAGTATCAGGGGTTATGTGGGCTGTACTATATAGAACACAGGGAGCTCACTCTGCACCTGTAAAGTTAGTTTAGATTAGATCAAGGAAGAAAAGAGGCAGGGAATAGATAGAAAGAACAGTTAGAAAACTCCAGAAAAACACTCATATAATCTACAAAAAGGAACAATGCTTCTTTAAGATATACGTAGTATGCCTTGCAAAAGGATTATTTAGTTAAGAGATGTTAGTCATCAGTATGCTATCCTGTGCCATCCTGATGACTAATATCTCTTAACTAAATAATCCTTTTACAAAGCATACAGTATGGTATTCTGTGCCTATGCACCGAAGGTGCAGCGGTTAGCGTTGTTGCCTCACAGCAAGAGGTTCTCCCATTCGATTCTCGGCTGGAGTGCATTCTGTGTGGAGTCTGCATGCTCTACCCATGGTCAAGTGATGTTAAAGACATGCAGGTAGGTGTGAGCGTGAATGGGTGTGCCTTCGTCGAAGGTTGGGTGTTGGGCTGGCAACACGGCACTGTACAATCCACTGCCAATCATGAGTAGACTGGAGTTCCGCTGTGGCGACCCCTAACTGGGAAAAGCCGAAAGACTTTTTATGGTATTCTGTGCCAAAATATTGCAACATAATTGTTGTACACACAACTGCTAATTTAAGAAACAAACGAGCAATATTAACAAGATCTAATAAAAACGTGCAGTTCATGGAGTGCTGTCATTATGCTTCAATACTGGCAAAAAGACAAACTAGTTAAGCGCTTCAGTAGTATGAGCCACAATCTTAACTGTTATGCATCCCCCCCAAGCACTGTTAAAATCAGGTCTCGTGTTAGTTACAAAGAAATGACAGTGCCAGTTAGCAAACCGCAGTCAAAGAATTCACAGCTTCATTTCTGCCTGCTGTGTCTGCAATCTATCCCTGACTTTCTGTCAAAATACTGCCCTTTAGATGTGCTCCTGTTCATCTGACAGCACTTGCTAAGCGCTTTACTAGCTTTGAAAGCCAGCAAAATGTTTTGCATTTTTTCTTTTTTTACTGCAACAAGTATAACATGGAGCAGCTAAAGCTCCATACACTGCAAAGTAGTATGATCAGGTCTCCAATCATAACCTAGTATTGTGTGCTCTCGATATGGATGCCAAGATTCACCTCTCGAGCTTCATTCTAAGGGTAAATTTCTTGGCATCAATGTTTTGAACATATAATAACATGGTCACTGTTGGAGACCCACTCATAATCCTCTATATTACGTACTACAGTCATATGTTGCCAGTATGGACCTCTGGTAGGTAAGTTAAAATTAAACCACTAAGTGGTAGTGCTATTGCTTCATTAAAACTGTTGAGAAACCTTCAAAATCTTACTGCTAATAAAGTTACTATACAATAGAGTAGAGCAAAACAAAATTTACACTTACTTTGGGGGGGGGGGTCACAAGGACAATGTTTGTACAGGAGGAGAGACCGAACTGTGAAGAGTAAGGGTGTTTGAAATGGGAATAATTTACCGGTAAATGACTGGGAGGGGGAGCTTTAGAAAAATTAAACCATTATGTAAAAATGTGCTACTGTAAGGATTTAGAGGATTACATAACAGAAGGGATTGTAATTAACCAGCTTCAGAGCTGCTGCATTAGTGGCAGACATTCAGTCTGTATATGCACAGTGAATACGGCACCAAAGAAAAGAGTAAGAGACTGTTGGGAGTTAAGATAGGGATGGTAAGTAAGTACATTAAGAAAGTACTAGAGAGAATTTAGGAAGGCCACACGGATAGAAGTGGCTTTGATCCCACCAGTTCTTGAGGGGAGCATGTGTATGTGCCCTTAGAATGGACAGTAAGGCTAATGTAGGTAGTTCCATATGAAGAGATTTTCTATCAATGCACATGTGGTACACTACTAACTGGGAAAAGACATGGTGATTAAGAATAAATCAGCAGTGGACAAGCAGTCTCCTTGACACAGAAAGGAGTATAAGAGCTGATCAATTAATAAGTTATATACTTCTGACAGAACTCAGGTTTATCAATCATACCATAACCTCAGCAGCAGCATAAATAAAAGAATGTCTCGACTATTCATGACTTTGGCTGGTTTCCCATGATTATGCCTCAAAATTTTGCTCTGTTCTTCATAAAATGGGTAATTTCATGACTCTTTAGTGAGAATTACATTCAATAAACAATGCTACCTATTACAGCAGAAGAATCCTTCAGAAATATGTATTGAAATGCAAATCCTCTTTATCCTGCTAGCTAGTACATACTAGTATTTAAAACTGTCCCCTATCTGGACCTTTTTTCACTCATTATTTTCTGCTATGCCTCTGATTGTAGAGGTAACAGTATAAGAACTGTAGTAATAAGGCGATGGAAAAGCTTGCTCTTAATTAACTTGACTAATCACTGTCCCAGCTCCCACTGGTATTACAAAGACCAAAGACAAACCCAGTAAATTAATTTATAATGCCCACATAGAAGTGCCATGGAAGCTACGAAGATTACTTTAAAAAAACATTTTGAAAAGGTGGGTGCGTGTGTGTGTGTGTGTGTGTGTGTGTGTGTGTGAGAGAGAGAGAGACAGAAAGGCTATATCTAGACCAGGATAGTAATCCTGTGTGCTAGAATGACACAACCAGCACCAGGCAGCCAACAATCTGAGCAAAGGAGGCTTTTTCCCCCAAGTATTACCCTTTAAATCAAACTATCTAGAAATGCACCTAGGTAAAGGGATGGTAAATTAAGAAGCCAGTCAGGAGCAATAAGCAAAAAGCTCACCTGTAGATGCTAAACCACATCTCTGACGACAACAATAGTTAGCAAAATCCTTTTTATGGCAAAAAAAGGAAGTAGCAGTTGTGTAATCTGATTAGAAAATAAGTCTAAAATGTGAACTTTTTCTCCTACAGAAATACTAAAAATTATACCATTATTCACTGTGATTTTACAGTTCTGTGAATGCGGATTGCCCCAGCAATGAATACAGTCTGACTTTCTGTAAAGGCACAAAACAAGGCTTGTTAATTTTTTTTATAAATTATATTTAAACATAAAACTGTGATTCATCAAACCAGCGTGGGCATAAACTTCCCAGTGTTCTTCAGGCAAGAAAAATGCAGATAATTGCGTGCCAGCCAGTAATCATGCTTCTTCATGCTATTGACAACTTCTCCTCCCTCTGAATTTTATCTTAATGCTAGTGTTACAAAAAACTGTCTTCTGTTAATATTGTGGAAGATAAACATTTAAAAACTTATAACCACAAACATTTTTTTCTTTCTTATTAACGTGCACTATAAAAAGTCCACAATACTCGAGAAGATGCAAAATTGTTGGCTACGTTACATGCTGCTCAAGTGATGATTCAATAAAGGTGTTTAAAAAAAGGATATATAACATAACCTGTTGGATAGAAGTATAAGATTTAAACACAGACATCAGTGTGAAAGAAATCCTGGAAGTCCAGAATTACAACAGAAAAACACAATTCTAAAACTGATAATGCTCTTTCTCCCTCTACATACACACACAAGCACTCTCTCACCCTCTTCATAAAAGGTTGCTGATACCTCCAGGCATTTCATCTCCACCGTGTATGCCTGATTTCCTCACAAACAACTTTTAGTGTGCAGAAATCAAAACCAGCTACACAACTGCTCTGAAAAGAAAAGAAAAACAGTAGCCTTTGTATGTGTGCTGCATTCATTATCATAAAGTTGCATTCTAGTGCCTGCTTATCTTGCTACTGACTTTCCCCTAGCTCTTTGAGTCTGCCCCACTCCCCACTGAGGCATTAACCAAAAAGTTTCTGAAATTAAAACCACAGTTTGAATTTTTCCCTAGCCTCCACCCTTCACTTGTGGTTTTAAAAGACTTGTCTCTGTCTTCCTCCCCTTATGGCAATCTGACTTCCAAAGTCCCCCCCCCATCATTGCTATTGTCTGTCGTGTACATTTAAGTACTTTTCCACCCATTGTTTTCCGTATATCCATAATACTAAGTGTCCACTCAGCAAACCAGTATTGCATTTGAGAAAACCTCTCTTACTACAAATTGTCCCTTGCTCATTTTACCAGAGCTACCATCTACTTGGTGCCCTCTGTTAATCCTGCTCCATCCTTAGCACATAATTTCACTGTTTTGCATTTCAGTTAACTGTTTAAAGTTATACTACTTTATTTTTGTTTTATTCGTTGATTTTGCCTTTAAATCATTTGAAAGGTCCCTAATAATTGAAATTGCCTTGTTAAGGTAGTTTGTTTAAGATATTTTGTTGTAGCATTGTACTCACAAGCAACCTTTCTTGGTGTTATTACATCAAGATGTTAGTAGTGCCCTGTACAGACACAAACACATAGAAAGTAAATTTTATCTACAAAACTTCCCTTAGAACTGAAACCTGTAATTTAGTGTGCCTAAAACAAAGCCAATGCATGGAGACAAGATTAGAGCAACTAGTCTGCGTATTAAACAGCACTACTATCAAATCTTAGCACAAACTAACCTAGTCTAGTGCCAAACCTCAGAGGCCACCCAAGGAGACCTCTGTATAACCAGTAATTGACCTACAGTAGCCCACCCAAATACAGGACTTGGCAACATGGATATGCAATTTCCAAATGTCTCTATATTCAGCTTGGAAGATTCGGGCATCCTGAAACAATGGAGCAATTGTCTCATGCTCACAGACAACGATTTAATCCTTAAAGAGACAAAGACAGCATTTATGAGAGAGATGAACATACATAGTTTCACTGGAGCGAAAAGTCTCGCATACAAACAAGGTTACCAGTAACACACACATTACATCCACCACACAAAGTGTTTACCACACACACAGACCAACTTATGCTGAGGCACTAAAAAGTAATCTTTCCAAACCTTAAAGACATCCTAAGCCTGTAAATGGCAACAACTATCCTCGGCAATCTTTAGAACACTCACCAAAAGCAATGCCAAACACCACACACACCACCATAAACCCAGAGGGGCATCAAGAGCGGAGCCCAGAGGGCAAACAAATACATTATCTAAGACTGTTGTCACAGGGGACTGCATTGTACAACATACAGACACCCCAATCACCAGACAGAACAAGGAGAAGATAAGTTAGTTGCTTATCTGGAGCCAGGATCCACCAGGTTATGTATGCACTCATATCACTACACCACAGTTACCAGTATGATGCTATCATAGTCCATGTGGGAGTCAGTGACCTGAGACATACTTCACTGGACTATACGAAGAAAGACATTGTTGAGCTGTCTGAATATGTGTCTCAGGCAAGAATGTGCCTTACATTGAACAGCATTCTACCTTCACGAGGATTGTGCCACAGTACAAACAAAAGATGACTGACTTCAAGAATTAGTTTAGCTTCTGGTGCCTTTCCGGGGGGGGGTTCAATATTTATCAGCATGGGAGGATATGGTTAACAAACCAAATTGCTTTGCAAAGGATTGTCTGCACCTGTCTTTTTTTTAGGCTTCCAAATATAGGCTAAAACTTTATCCACTCCTTAGAGGTTTTTTTTAGGTAATGCCAAATTGACAAACCTATCGACATAACAAATAAACCCCAAATAAACTTAAAGATGTTACAGTTAAATGCTTGGAGCCTAAACAATAAACTCCATACCCTACAATTTCTCCTCACTCTGGAGAATATCGACATCTGTGCCATTACAGAAACATGGTTTAAATCTGCAGAAAGTACTCCAGCAGTGCAAGGCTTCAGTACTTTCCACAAATTTAGACCACCAGCTGCACAAATAGGGACAAAAGATGGAGGAGTCTCAATCTACATTATCAACATACATAACTCTATGTTGGATAAAAAGGATGATTGACCTGGAGTTTATCCACATGCAAATCACCACAGAAAAAGTCCCATACCATATCCTAGCAAGCTACAGGTTACCTTCTATGTCCCTAGAATACCATAGCTTGTACCAAGACCTACTGAAGACATTCATCATTAAACCAAATACCATACTCATGGGAGATTTCAACTATCCCTCTATAAACTGGGAAACATACAATGCCTCACACTCGCAGGCACAAAGATTCTTGTATTTTATTAACACCAATACCCTTGACCAGACAGTACGTGCACCCACCAGAGGTTCAAACATAGTGGACTTCGTACTCACCAATACAAGAGGGCACTACACCACCCCTACCTCTCAGTGTCACGCCCTCACTGGTAAGGTCAAACCACAAAGCTGTCTTTTGAAATAAAAATCAACCAAATCCTGTAACATTTAGGAACTATTCCAAAGCAAACTACATCCTATTAAATTATAGTTTGTCAAAATTGAATGCCTCTCCCAATCACAAGTTCACAGCAACCAATATAGAATTTTTTACAGAGACCCTGAACAACCATGTAAATGGGTGTATAGAGGCTGCTGTACCTACTAGAAGTAAGCCCAAAACAAACTAAATAAAACCACACTGGTGGAATCCTAACCTTAATAGGGTATATAACAAAAAGAAACCAAATCATGGCTAAAATCAGGAAGAGTAACTCCCATAATAACAGGAGCTTTCCAATTAAACAGGAAATTAAGAGGACTAATTAAGTCCAACAAGGCCAGTTACAAGATCAAGATAGCCTCACAAGCTAAAGACAACCATAAGGCCTTCTACAGCTATGTCCAAAATCTCAAAGGCAGCACACATCAGTGTGCTGAACTGCTGGTCAGTTGTGCCACCAACACTGAGCAGTGTGACATAGCAAATTTGCTGGCTAACAAATTCAGCTCAAATGTCACCCCCAGCACCCCCTCTGACTCTCCCTATGAAGTACCTACTAGCAACCTCCCCCCAAACTATCAACAGGGAGCAGGTCCTGGCAGCACTCACTATGGCCAAAATCATAGTCTCAATGGGCACTAACAACATCCTGGGATGACTCCTCTAAATAGCTTGAAACATGATCTCTCAGGGTCACTTGAGATACTTTTCAACTATAGCCTCAAAACAGGCTTTGTGCCACGAGAATGCAGGATTGCAACAGTTATCCCACTTCACAAAGGTGGACCATCAACCAATCCCAGAAACTACAGACCTATTAGTCTAACTAGTTTAATATGCAAAGCCATAAAATGAATTATCATGGAAAAGATCAACAAAGATGCAGGCAACCTTCAGACACTGGACCCAACCCAGTATAGCGTTGTGAAGGGTAGATCATGCCTACTAAACCTTGTGGACTTTTTTGAGAAGGTCCCCAAGGCAAAGGATGAGGAGGGAAACAGTGCATACCACCTACAGGGACCTGGCTAAGGCATTTGATACAATACCACACTCAGGTATAGTTAAACTCACTGGGCACAACCCCCTACATAACTCATTGGCTTTCTAGATGGCTCACAGACAGAACCAGGAAGTCAGGACTGGTGATACCACCTCCACTAAGAGGCTGGTCACCAGTGGCGTACCTCAGGACTTCATGCTGGGACTGCTCCTTTTTGTAATTTTACTTCTTAGAGGTAAAGGCGAATGTCAATGGCCACTGGCTGACCAAGTTCACAGATTACTGTAAACTGGGAGCTATCACTGATTCACCCCTTGATACAAACATCTTACAAGTGGACCTAACACAGACAAATGACTGGTGCCAAATAAGAGATTAAAATTCAATGCCATGAAATGCAGTATAGTGCCTTTAGGAAAAAAGATACCCAGGCTAATTACTCCATCAGTAAGACACCCCTAAGAGTTGACCTGGTAGTCAGGGATCTGGGAACATATGGTAATCTGGCCTTTTACTGACGTGGCCAAGGTAGCAAGAAAATCATTCTATGTAGACAGTAATCTGGTCTTTTACTGACGTGGACAAGATAGCAAGAAAATCATTCTATGTCACCCAACTTATAAGTAAGGGCATGGCATCCAGGCCCAAGGAAGTCATAGTGCCACTTTATTCAGCCCCATCAGACCAATCATTGAGTATAATGCCCCTTTCGGCATGTACCTGACCACACATATGCATCAATTGGAACTTCTACAAAGATTCCTTACCAGGAGAATCCAGGGTATACCATACCTCTCAACTGTCCAAATTTTCACAGAATATACAGATTTTTGCCTCAAACATTTGGTGTGTTTCTCATAAAATCTGAGTTTTTCTGGCATAACGCTGGGGTGATCTGAGGACTGTGGTCTCTAAATAATGACATATATTTCAATTTCAGACCTCATACCCTTCAGAAAAATGCATGTTAGAAAAATCCTATTAGTCTAGCAACTTTTTAAGTTTACATGAGCAACATTTAAAATCTGTCCCTATTTTTGAGCCTTTGTTTTCCCATTATGTCAGGCTTTCTCCAAATTTTCTTGAGCTAAGGGGTTGAGAGGTATGGTATAAACACATTGTCCTGTATGGATCACCTTAAAGCCCTAGTTTTATACTCTGTCTCCAACAGTCTGCTGTGAGGCAATCTCTGCCTGGCATACAAGGCATCATCAGATCCAGCTGTGAGGGACCTTTTGCACACATGCAAAATGAACAGCATCAGAACCTCTAGATTCAAGGATTTAAATTTTACTTGTGACATAAACAAGACATGATGGCAGATGGATATGTGTCTCAGAGGATTCCCATTTTCAGGAACAGATGCCCCATCAATGTGAAGCAGAGTTCACCCATAACTCTATTAATCTGTAACCTTGACCAATGTATGGCAAATCAGAAATTCATCCAAGGGCTGGACTCCATGTCTCTGACAGACAGAAGCAGGCAGAACTGCTCAAAAATAACATACTCCCCACATAACCTCTAGAAACCTCCTAACATATCCTCTCCTAATAAATGTCCATGATACATGGGTACACAACTGGGATGGATTCATGCCTCTCAACTGTCCAGATTTTTGCCTCATATTTTTGATCTGCTCTTCATAACATTTTGGTTTTCTGGCAAATTACTGGAAAATCATTGAGAATTGAAGCCATAAAATAGTGACAGACATTTCAGTTTCAGACTTCATACCCATTCCAAAATTCACACTAACGCAAGCATTGCCATTGGAGTCTGACTGGAGAGAAGGGGCCAAATGGAGAGATAAGTCAGCAAGTCAAGGAGAGTATTACTGCTGAAATTGAATTCATCCTCAAGTTTTGGTGAGTACCTTCATGAGGTGGACCCTGTTTTTCACAAAATCTCACCAAGACGACACTAATATATAGACTGTATTTATATAGCATATATCATGGACAAAAGTAAGTTAAACATTAAAAAAATAGATGGATGCACAAAACCCAGGATAAAAAAGTGCCCAATCCTAGTAGGCACACTGGTGCCAGGACTGGAAAAGATGACAGTTTAAAATCCTCAAGATACGGAAACATTCCTACAATGGGTCTAGGCCAGGCTCAGGGGGAGGTCCCCCCCCCCCCCTGTTGTAGAAGGAAGTAGTAGTCCACAAAAATCATGAAAACGGATAGGCCAAAGAAGAGCCATAAAGACGATAAAGTGGACTATTGAGGATAAGAAATAAATTATGTATTGTTACTATGTTACTATTAAGCAAAACGCCCAACATTTCCAGACGCATGATATACAAAATGATTAAGACAGAAATTAGAGAAAAGAAAAATACTTCCACAAGAAAAACTGTTAGAAGCGTCAAATAAAAATTTCTTTTCATTAATACAACAAATTTGTGAAAAACAGTATATAGATCAAGAAACTTTGATCTGTTTGGAAAAAGAAGCATCTGAGGAAGTGCAAAAATATAAACAAAACCTAGAGATTTTTGAAAAGTATAGAAAAGAAATATGGACATGGGAAAGAAAGAGAGATTTGATATGGTGCAATATTTATGCAAAGGAGAAAGCCAAATTAATCAATATAAAGAAGACAGCCCCAAAGATATTCAAAGAAAAATACAGCCAAAGGCATCCAGATATGGAAAATTTCATAATAAAAAAATAATATCACAAAGAGGGAATGTAGAAATGAAGATTAGTAAACTAGAAGTTAAAAAAATAGAAGTTGAAGTTATGGACTGCCTGCGAAGTGAAGAATATGGTGTAGAAGGTCTAACACATGTTACATCACAGCATTATGAAGTGAGTCCCCAAAGTAAGGAGTAGCAGGAAGATCAGGAGACATCTGAAGAAGAAATATGAACATGGGAAAGAAAAAGAGATTTAATATGATATAATATTCATGCAAAAGAGAAAGCAAAACTAAGCAATACAAAAAGAGCAGCGCCAAAGATGTTTGAAGAGAAATACAGGCAAAGGAATCCAAACGTAGAAAACTTTACAATACAAAAACTAAGATGACAAAGAGGAAAAGAGGAAAAGTAGAAAAGGAGATTAGTAATGGAGAAGTTAAAGAAATAGAAACTACGGTTATGGAGTACCTGCGAAGTGAAGGATTCAGTGTAGAAAATCTAATTCAGAAAGCACCACCACAAGATAGAGCAATGAATATCCAAATTAAGGGGTAACCAGTGGAATGGGAAGCAGTTGGTCAGGTGCTATATGAAGATATTTTGAAGCCTTCCACAGGAAACCAGTATAAACGTTCACTTGAAGCTGGAACAGGAAACTGTGGAAACTGATGCAGTCAATTTTGAGGAGTGATAGGCCAGTGAGTTCCCATATGACAGAGCAATGGATGGCACAGGATGAAATTAAAAAGAATATGCCACAGGAAGATGATATAGAACTTTCTATAGAATGCCCGCAGGAAATGGAAAACAAAAAAATGTGCTCTCAGTTTAGAAGAAAATGAGCTAAGAGAAGAGTTGCTTGATTTAATAGACATAGACATATTAAGATCAATGAAAGAAATAAATTGCAGAAGGTCAATAAAACCCATAAAGTCAGAAGTTTGATAAAACAAATGAACACAATAATTAGGACTGTCCATAGAGATCCATGTGATATAACAAATGTAAACAGGATATATTACTGTGCAGCGAAATTAATAACTGAAAAAAGTTCTACCACAAGAAAATAGGGTAGTGAGGGAAAGGA
Source organism: Protopterus annectens (assembly GCF_019279795.1). NCBI lineage: Eukaryota > Metazoa > Chordata > Ceratodontiformes > Protopteridae > Protopterus > Protopterus annectens. The sequence goes on along the minus strand of NC_056747.1, from coordinate 337,976,274 downwards.
AGGGGATAAATTGAATACCATCACGGAAGTATCGAATAGAGAAAACTATACAGCAATTAAGACAAGAAGTGTCACTGTTAGAAGAATATAGAAGAGGGAACAGATCAACAAAATACTAAGAAAGATAGACATGATAAAAGCGAGTCTATATTATAAGACCGAAAGTGCATATGTGCAACTACATAAAATTCGACACATAATGCACAAAACCTGACAATAGCAAACGGCCACGTAATTTAATTTTTCCCTAGGGAAAAAACTTATACGGCCGTTCGCTAAAAAGAAAAAATAATTTAACACCATAAACAGGTGGGGAGCTTCACCCCTCCCACACCCCCCCTAACTAAATATACCAACTCCGAGATCGCACTATAGGGAAGGAAAGGGCAATTCCGTGAAGTTGGCCAACTATCTCCTTGCCCTACGACATATTCATCGAATTGCTTAAATGCGATTCGATGAATATGTGTCGCTCTTTCCGTATTCGCTAAGAAGCCTTTTCATGCTTCTAATATAGACCTGATAAAATCAATGAGCAGTATTAGTACAAACCAGGAACTATCATGCACTATCACAAATAACAAACTAAAAATCTCAGCATAGGTAGAAAAACTTAAAGGATATGTAGATAAATATAATGAAAAAGTACAAAATAAGCAATTTACTGATGACCCCCAAAGGTTTTAAAGAGAATCGGGAAACATGGTAAAAGGAATTGAAAGACCGCCAAAAAAGAAGAAATAGATACATTTTGGAGAAGTATCTATGAAGATCCTGTGGAACATAAAAAGATGCTAAATAGATAGAAGAAGTAAAAGAAAGAATAAGAAGTTTAAAGATACAGGATATGAAACAGGATGAAGTAACAGCCAGAGAGATTGAAACCAAGTTGAGAAAAGCCTCTAATTGTAAAACCCCAGACCCAGATGCAGTACCTAACTTTTGGTTAAAAGTATTAACATCTTTGCATGAATATTTAGCCATGAGTAAGAACTATTTATATGCACACCCCGAGCAGACACCAACCTTGGCCCCACCTGTGGAATATCCTGTCCACAATTTCTTTCTTGAGGGACCACTCGTGGGGCAACAAGATTGCCCTGCTCAGTTTGTCTGCTATTGTGTTGGATTTCTCTGGGATGTGCATTGCCAACAGAAAGCGCTGGGTGGAAACAGCCCACTGCCACACTCTGAGAGCCTCTCGACAAAGGGGGTAAGACTTGGTTCCTCCTTGATTGTTCAAGTACCAGGCCACCGACATGTTATCTGTCTGAATCGCAACTGTACCCAGAGGGAGAGAGTCCTGAAAGTACTGCAACACCAAAAGTACTGCTCTCATCTCCAGGACACTGATATGCAGATGTGTCTCTTGGTCGGTCCATGTGCCTTGGGCAGTCTTTCCCTGAAAATACCCCCACACACACACACTATCAGGGAAGTGTCCGTGGTCGCTGTGGCCGCTGGAGGGGGTAGCACAAATGGGCACCCTATCGTGACATGAAGTGAGGTCAACCACCACTGAAGGTCCTTCTTGCAAGAATTTGTGATCATTATGGCGTGATTCATGGGGAGCTCTTGGTAAGACCACTGAGTAAACAATAGCCATTGAAGTATTCTCATATGTATACAAGCAAGTGGTATGGCTAGAATTGCTGCTGCCATCATGCCTAATACTTTCAGAACTTCCAATGCTGGTGCTTTGTCCTTTGATATCAGGATGCTGACATGTTGACGAAGAAGACAGGCTCTTTCTATCGGAAGCCTTAGAGTGGTGGTATTGGTGTCCAATTCTTCCCCAATAAAAATGATATGCTCCAATGGTGACAAGGCAGTTTTGTCTGAGTTGATTGTAATGCCCAGATGATTGCAGAGTGATAGAGTGGACTCCTTGGCCTGAACGAGTTGATGCCTGGTGGTGGCGGTAAGGAGCCAATCATCTAGGTACGGAAACACCTGGAATCCTAGACACCTCAGGTGAGCCGTGACTAGTGAACACTCTGGGGGCTCTAGTGAGACCAAAGGGCAGGGCTCAAAACTGATAGTGATTGGCTCCCAGCCGGAAGTGCAGGTGATCCCTGGATGGTCTGGCCATTTTTATGTGGTAGTATGCATCATTAAGATCCATCGAGCACATCCAATTGTCTTTCTCTAAGAAGGGAAGTATAGACTGAAGTGTGACCATCAAAACTTCTCTTTCTTTACATATTGGTTCAGTCTGCTAAGGTCCAATATGGGTCTCCAGTCCCCTATCTTCTTTGGAACCAAAAAGAATCTTGAGTAAGTTTCGGATCATGTCTAGTCTGCTGGGACTAGTTGGATGACTCTTTTTCTTAGCAACGTTTGGACCTCTACTGTTGCTTGATCCCTGTAACTGGGTGGAATGTCCGGGATTCATCTTATGATTGGAGGGGGTGTGGCGAATGGTATGAAGTATCCTCTGGAAATTATACTTTGTACCCAACTGTCTTTTGTTATATTGAGCCAAGCATCTGGGTACAAAGATAAGCGACCTCTGACCACCTCCAGAGCAGGACAGTTGGACCTCCTCTCAGGAGCGCTGGTAGGGTGTCCCAGAGAAGTGATCTCTGTCACCCTGGTGTTGCGGACCTCCTCTGCCGCGAGGGTGGTGTCTTCCATTATCACCCCCTCCTCTTCCTCTGGAGGGGGGTTCACCACGTGTGTCCTGAAAGGCTCCTCGGGCTTTTCGGAACCACATTTTCCTCCCCTTTGACCTTTAGGGTATGGTCGGGTAGGGGTGGAAAAATGGACCCCGATGGCAGACAGAGTCTTTCCGTCCTGTTCACACCTGGTTAAGGTTTCCCTCACTTTAGGCCTGAAAAGGGATGAGCCATCAAAGGGAGTGTTCACGAAGGAAGACTTGAAAGGTTCCACGAAGGAACACAAGTGCATCCAGGAATGTCTCCTAAGAGCAATTCCTGCACCTGCTGCCCTACTCGTTCCATCAGCTGCATAAGATATGAGGAGCATGGATGAGTTGATGATAGAATTTAGGGTAGAAAGCTGGGCAGTAACTTTGTCGGAAGCTGCCGCAGCTACTGTACTCTGAAGAGCATCTCCTAACTCCTTAAGGAGATCTCTTTACAACCTAGCAAAATGGGTTAAGTAGTTCAGCGAATGGAGTGCAAAGGTCACTGAACTGAACATGCGCTTCCCATATCTATCCATAATCCTGGAGTCTCTGCTAAGAGGATGGATAGATGAGGAAGTCTCAGACATTTCCCTCTTGGTGTCCGCCACCACCATGGCATCAACCAAAACACCTTTAGTTAAAAATGTTTTGTCAACTGCGTCTGAAATAAATTTATTAGGCCTCCTGGGGACAGGCTCCATAGAAACCGGAGACTCCCACGCCCTTCGTGAGACCAACTGCATCATCTCATCGAAGGGCCAAGCCACCCAAGAGGCGGAGGGCTGAGACCTGAAAGCCTTCAGGAGAACTAACTCATCCTCAGTAGGGCTTTTGGACTGCCAGTCACCCATCTGCCTAAGGATCTCAAGTATCTGAGCAAATTAGATATCCTCAGAGTGGGATGGTGAGGACCCTTCTGACTCATCAAAGTTAGTATCCGATGTGAGAGACTCCTGCGGGGAGTCTAGGTACTTCCTCTTGCACAATCTCTTCCTGGGAACCTCATAAGTGGGGGCCTCTGGTGAGGTCTTGGAAGAGCAGGGGCCACCCATTGGGGCTTCCTGAGGCTCTGGGTCACTATGCTTGGTCAGGATGTGTGATGCAGAAGACGACACAGGCACTTTTGGGGAGGAGGAGGGCAGACCCGAGGCCGAGGATGTCCTGTGAGATATGACTCTCCTCATGGCATCGAAAGCACCTCTGCTCCGATGTGAGGGAGTTGATGGATCCGAGGAAACTGTCGACACCACCAGGACAGTGGGCTCCAAGCCGAGGCCCTGAGAAGCAAAGTCAGTTCGACTGTCCTCCCCAGACCCAACCAGAGATTGTTGGCTCCTATAGTCCTTGATTGGCACGGAGGATGTTAGAGTACACAGAGCCGAAGACACTGGAGCAGGCGTCGACTCTGAGGGTTCCACTAATATCAGGTCTGCCTCCTCCGGCTCCAAAGGACCAGCATGGCTCCGAGGAGGAATAGTAATAGTCAGAGCAATGGTCTTCGGCTCCAAAGCCATTTGGGTCAAAGCTGATAACATTTTGGCTGATGCCAGAGCTGACAACAGCTTCTGTACCACACAGTCCAAGTCCAGATCTGACAGGCTGATAGATGATCGAGACGATCTTACCGAAAGTGGTACCGACTGGAGAATAGGACACTCTGGAGCTTCGGAGACAGGTTCCAAGACAGGGGACAGGCTCTGAAAGGAACAGACTGTTGGCTCTGAAGGCAGTGGAGCCGAAATCGATGACTTCTTCGATTGTTTTGAGTCTGAAGTCTAGGAAGAATTGGAAGACCGACTGGAACCATCCTGGTCACTCAAAGCTTCCTGAAAGGTAGGCTTCAACAAGCATCTTTCGATTAGTTTCCTCTTCCTTTCCTGCAGGACCCTAGAGGAGAAGAAATGACAGATGACACAATTGTCTTGCAAATGCAGAACCCCTAGATAATAAACACAGTTGACGTGACTGTCTGTAACTGACATTTTCTGGCCACACTTAGGGCACTTTTTGAACCCAGATTTAGGGTGCTTGTTTTAATTCGTCATAATAAAGTTTGAGATATTTACTGCCACACAAAAAACAATAGTAAATTTTCTACAAATAGAATGGATAGCAGGTAAGCCTTAATAAAAACAGGCTAAAACACACACACACAATATGTGAAGTCACACAAAGCAGACTATCTAACAAGATAGCTGCTGAGAAATAACAATGTTATCTAAATAAATAGAGTACACTGTAAATTAGACAGTAACAAAGACTAAGCCTTATAAATACAAAACGACTAGACAGACCACACCACTATCTAAGAAATGTGACAAAAGGTCACAAATAGCACAGCAAGCTGAGAGAAGGAAAGGCAATAAGCTTATCTATATAAACACTGCTTTACTGAACTAAGCCTTACATAAAAAACTTGAAGGCTAGACAAACCACATCTATAAGAACTACAACTAACTAGGCCAAAAAGAGGCCAACTAGAAATATATGAAAAATAGTAAATGGGAAGGGAACAGCACACTAAAAGCTATAAGAGCTTTATAAACAAACCTAGTTAACTAACTATACTATCAAAAACTTTTATAGAATTTTTAATGAAAAAATGTTCTTATCTGGCCTGAGCTAATTCAGAACCTCTGATCTGTTGCAGCGGCAAACTAGATATGGGGTAATTTACAGGTGCACCATGGGATAGGGACTTGGCCTCGAGCCATTTGAAGACCTCGGGCTTTGCAATTGGCCATATCGGAGCCGAGGGATTGGCTCCGAACCCATCAGTAAAGAATGAACAGCAAGATTGAACAACATCACATCTATTTATATGCGCACCCCGAACAGACACCAACCTGGCTAACAACAGGAAAAACAATGCACCTACTTAAGAGTGAACTTGCAAGCTACCCTAAAAATTATAGACCAATAACTTACCTTCTGATGACGTATAAACTATACATGGGAATTGATGCCAACAGAGCTTATTGTCATTTAGAAGAAAACTCAATTATGGCAGTAGAACAAAAGGGCAATAAAAGAAAGTCATATGGAATAAAGGATCACCTGTTGTTAAATAAAGTCATAGTGGAGGAACTGTAAAAACGGGAAGAATCCAAGTATGGCATGGATTGACTACAAAAAAGCATTTGATAATATCCCACATGGATAAAAGTGTGCTTAAAATGTATAAGATACACCCTACACTGATCAACTACATTACAGTGACCATGAAACAGTGGCAGACCGCTTTGTAATTAAGCCATGATAAAGGTCAAACTATTATCCCAGGGATAAAAATTCAAAGGGGGATATTCCAGGGTGACTCTATGTCACTGCTGCTATTCTGTCTTGCCCTTAACCCATTAAGCTGTCTACTTAACAGCTTAGGGCATGGCTATAATTTGGCTCCTAGAAAATAGCAAAGTGTAAAAACTTCTCATTTTCTCTTTGTTAATTACTTAAATCTGTATTGCTCATCAGATGAGAAACTGAAAGTACAACTGCAGATTGTCAAAACTTTTTCAGATGATATAAGAATGTCATTTGGTCTGACAATTGTGCAAAAGCAACCTTTAAAGGAGGAAAACTGCAGCACCAGGAAAACATCAGTTTGGGACAAGAATGTGATATAAAAGAACTTGAGTAAGAGGGTGTGTATAAATATTTGGGAATTGATGAAAGAGCAACAATAAAACATGAACAAATCAGAATAAAACATAGTAAGGAATACTTTAGAAGATTTAAATTAATCCTGAAAACAGCATTGACATCTAGGAACAAAATCCAAACTATAAACCAATTTGCTCTTCCTGACCTAACTTACAGTTTTGGAGTGACTGATTGGCCCCAAAATATGTTGGATAGAATAGATTGGAAAACAAGAAAGATAGTTCATGCTCACCAAATGATTTATAAAAATCAGTGCATACCAAGATTATATATTCTCTGTTCTGAAGGATGGGTCTCCTTGAAATTGATTACATGTACAGATTTGCAATCATGGGACTCCACACATATCTGCTGACTTCACAAGACCCAAATGTAGTGAAAGTTTTGAAACATGAGGAGAATAAATCTAAGATGATTTCTCTACTTAATCTAGCAGAAGCATATCGTCCAGGAATGGAAATCAAACCAAAAGCGGATAAAAATCAGGCAGCAACTGAATGTGCCAAAAAACAAAAGAAAGAATATAAGGTGAAGGACCAGATGAGAAGGCAAGAAATGTGAAAAATACATAAATATACTTGCAAGTATAGAAAACTTCTGGAAGAACCTCATGTTGATCAGGAATGAATGCAGGAATGGTTAAGGAGAGGCAAATTCAAACCAAAAGATGAAGGGTTAATATTGGTGGCCCAAGATAGTGGGCTATGAACACTCAGGTTTACAAAGTCCATTGAACATGTGGGAGAAACAGACAAATGTAGGTTTTGTAAAACAGAATTGGAAACAGTCACACTTCGTTGCTGGTCGTGACATTCTAATGGCAGAAGGACTATATACTGAAAGGAATAATTTGGCAAGACTGTTGCACTGGGAATTGTGCAAACATTATGGTACTGAAGTGGCTGAAAAACACTGGAAACATGAGCCACAAAGCATCATAGGAAATTATGAAGTTTACATCATGTGGGATCACCTAATACCAACAGCTGAAAAGATAGATACTAGAAAATTGGATATAATGGTTCATAAAAAGAAGACAAAAGTAGCATTGATCATCAAAATCGCCAAACCCAGTGACTACAGTGTTTTGCACACAGAGACACACAAAGTCATAAAGTACCAAGATCTGCAGGCAGAAATGACAGCAATGTGGAAAAAAGATACCCAGACAGTTCCAATAGTAGTAGGAGCAACGGGTATTATAAAAAAGAATCTACAATCGTATTTAGATGTGTTACTAACACATGTAACCCTGTACGAATTGCAGGAGAAGCCATTACTGGGCACATTGCAGGTGCTGCGAAGAGCACTTTTCACTGACATCAAAGACTGAAACAATACTAATTTCATGAACTTTAATCGTACTTTGAGTTAGGAATGGGGTCCATTCCTGTCATGGTATTAGAAATCCAAAAGATTTGGAGAAATTAAAAAAAATGCAAACCCTGTTATTCTATCAACTTTCTAAGTTTGTAAAAGCAATATTTAAAAATATTTCCTCCATTATTTATGGCTTTGTCCAGATTTCTTAATCTAAGAGGTTGAGCAGTATGGTTGGCTTGCACAACTTGATTTATAAAGGCCCTGGTCATCATTGGCCTAGTATAGTGTGTGTAGATAGATATTATCTTAGACTAATTTAATAGCATTTTGTTCTTCACAATTACATTTATGGTAAAAAGAAAATACAAGGACTAGATTAAAAAGATATTAAATTAAGGTTTTTAACTGAAATCAAAAATTGTCACTATAACAAACTAGCATTTTAAATTGTTTTCCAGCTTTAGAATATTTACCATTATAGAACAGTCATATCAGTTGTAGATGAACTTGCCACAAAGAAGGCAGTTGACAGTTCCTTAACTGTTTCTCTAGACACGTTATGGTGAAACATTTTCTTTACCTCACCTATTCTTTAAAATATTTATCACCGTTCTTCATCAAGTGTGTTCTGCTTCTTCTGCATACTTTATCATTTAGAGTGTTTGACCACAAAGATCATCTCTGTTCACGCTTTTAGACAACTGCTGATTGTCAAGATAAATTCTGCTGAATTATGATACTCTGTTATTCCTGAAACTTTGAAGGAGATATGCATTGTTGTAATAATACTTCTGTCTGGACTGAGTTTGCTTCAGCCTTACCTAAACCTGAGTTATGTTCTTGTATTAACTAAACAGTACACGCAAGTACTTTAAATTTCAGCCACTGACTATTAAGTAATTATGCTGATGGCAATCAAATACCTTGCAGTGGATTATTCTTTTTTTTTAAGCAAGAAGCATTTTTATTGAATTATCACTTATGACACAGTCAATCATATGTTTATATAAATGAAAACAAAACTTGTGACATATTTTTCAGTTGCAATCATTATACATCACACATAATCATCTATACAGTCATTGTCAAAGAAATATTACATAGTTCATTCAATTCCTACCTACCCCTAAACCTCATTCTTACTCCAAAATATTATTCTGCATGTACTGTTCCCACAATTCCCATTTTTCTTATGTAATTTGCTCCTACCCTTTTTTAAAGATCCCACTTCCAGTTCCTTTATCTCTCTCTTACTATATTCACTACTTCTAATATGGTTGGTTTAGACTTTGATTTCCATTTTTTAGTAACCGATTTTTTGGTAGCCACCAAAATTAGATACAGCAAGGCTTTACTATGTCTAAGGCAATTCTGATTCTGTACCACAGATAAAAAAAAATCCTTTGTTACATCAATGTGATCACCCAGTACTTCTGAAATAATCTGTACAAATTTTTAAGTCTACCAATTCATTACTCTCCCAAAAATATGTTCCTAATTACCTCTTTCTTCCCATCACACCTCCAACATTTGCAATCTTCCCAATGAAAAATTCTTTGGCATATGCGTGGGGTATAAAAATACCTATGCAAACACTTCTGAGCAAAAATCCTAAATCTTCTAAATTTTGTTGCATATTTGGGGGCCATACATATAGTCTCCCATTGTTTCTTTGTGAATTGCTTATCCAGTCTCTTCCTAATCCTTTCTAACCTCCTCTGATTGATTCCTATACTTACCATGCAATATTTTATTTGACGTGCTACTTATCCCTTTTTAACAACAGCTTCTGTTCTAGATTCTATTAACAACTCTACCAGTACTGGTCTTTCACTTAGGATCCCCCTATACCTTCTCTTTGCCAATACTCTGATATCAGTTTTTGATAGGGAAGGCAGTCTCTAGCCTGCAGTCCAAATGTATTCTTGACTTCTTCCCATGCTATCACCTTTCCCTCTCTAATTATTTGTTCTCAAAACTGGACCCATTGCCAGTTTTCTCGCTAAATTCCATCACCTCTTGCCTGTTCTCTCTACCCATAATTGCAGTCATCCATATTGGCAGAATCTCTTTTCTGCACTCCTATGTTGACTTTTTTCCTAGAATACTTGTCCTACTTTATGAACATACTATCCTGTATGGTTGTTGCTATTCTCCTTAAGGATCTGCATCCAAAATCCCAGGCTCTCCTTATTTCTTGTGCCACACTCTTGTTTCATCATCATCTCTTTCCATTTTGAATTACAGATTTCTTTTTGTGATATGTATAGCAGCATTAACCTTGTAGCTCTGAAGACTTCCAAGAAGGCTGCACATTAAGCAACAGCTTAATTCTAGCTCTCCCAGTGAAAACAGAAACTCAGCAGAGAAGGCCAGTAGACTTATGATTATGGGCAAATTTCAGTAACTGGCTAGTATGTGTACTGCCTGGATGCCAGGAAAAAAGAAATACAGAGAACCTGGAAAAAATCAGCTACAAAAAGTGAGGAAGAAACACTGAATGGTGAAAGTTCTGCAGCGGTTCAGCAAAAAGCAATGCAACCTCCAGATATGAATTCCAGTAACCTACAGGAAGATATAAAACAACTACACACAGACCTGGTTAAAATAAACAAAACACTGATGGAGTATATCAATACAAACAATAAAGGCTGGAAAAAATGAAAGATGTTTCAAGCAAATATTCAGATGAGGTGATAAAGCTGCAAAAATCAGAGTTCAAAATGAAGAAAAGGGTGGCTGCATATGAGACTGCTCAGGAAGAGACGTTTAAAAAAATAACAGAATTAGAGGACAGTACATGTAGGGAAAACATGAGCTTTTCAGCTATATCAGAGAAGCTGGAAGGAATAGAATGCATTAATTTTACAAAAGCACAAATAAGCAACTGGACTGGTATTCCATAGCAGGAGTTGTTAGTTGAAAGGGCACATCATGTGTACGCTTCATGAGAAAGCAATCCAGACCTTTTGTAGTAGAGATGCAACCCTACCAGCAGAAGGAGTTGATTTTGACAGAACTTTGGCAGAAGGAGTTGATTTTGACAGAACTTTGGCAGAAGGACAAAGTACTAAAAGTGGGAGACAGCAGAGTATTTGTGGAGAATGGTTACACATTGTACACCAGGCAGAAGAGAAGCAAATTTATTCCACTATTCAGGGAATGTTGAGACACAGGTGTGAACTTCAAACTGTTGTACCCAGCTGTCTTCAAACTATTCTTTTCTAGAGGGACAAAATAATTTTTGACGAAGTACATGCTAAGGAGGAAATACAGAAGTCCAACAAAAAGTGAGCTGTGAAACAGAAAGAGATTCTGCTTCTTGTTCTTCTGGTAATAAAGACCACAGAGAGACTGTACCTGTGAAACTTTTTCAGTGTTTCAACAGAAAAAGTTGGAGTGAAGGAAGGGAGTAAGAGAGTTGACTAGAAGAATTGACAGTACATTGGAAAAAAAACAGAGACAGGATTTGGGAGATGGATATGAACAGTAATAAAAGCAGTAACTTAATGTGGAATTACAGTGCAATAATTATATGTGTGAAATACGACAGAACAAGAAAATCTGGAAATAATGGACTTTTTCAGAATGTGTTGGACTTGTGGGGGACTCTAAAGCATATGCTCTACTTCATGCCACTATTGTTAAAAAAATGCTTTGGGGAGGGGAAGAGGAGGAAGAAAGTTAACTAAGTAAACATTTTTTTTCTTACTAGCACTATTTTATGGTGTGTGGTTTTGTTTGCATGCTATAAAGTAAAGTTTTCTCAGTTATTTTAAGTGTAACGGGGATTGTAAACAGGTGCTGCTGTTGTTTTCTGTTCTTTCTCCCTTCTCTCTTTCTTCTTGTTCAGTTTTAAGAAATGTAAGCAATGCAATGAAAAAAATCCTGGTTAAAAGAGCATGACAAAAGAAAAAAATAATATGCTTTTTCTCATTCTTGCATGGGGAAATTAATGGATTAAGGACCTTAGACTGATTTAGTAACAAGTTTTAAGAGTAAGCAAGTAAATGAAAAAATAATACTGAATAGGTGCATCTGTAGCATCGCTGCCTCACAGCAAGAGGTTTTCCCGTTTGATTCTCGGCTTGGGTTGGGGGTGCCTTTTGTGTGGAGTCTGCATGTCCTCCCTGCAGTCGAGTGGGCATTTGAAAGACATGCGTTGAATGGGCATGCCTTCGTTGAAGGTTGCGCATCAGGCTGGCAACTCAACACCATAAAAACCAACTGCCAATCATTAGTGGACGGGAGTTCCGCTGTGGCGAGCCCTAATCGGAAAAAGCCAAAAGACAAACAACAACTATGAGGCTTTTTTTCTAGCAAATACATGTATGCTCAGTAGCAATTCTGCAGTTGGTCTTCATGCTTCCATGGAAACAATCTGATAAAGAGAAACTGGCTGCTTGGTTCTTGTGCCTCCATGGAGACACTCTGATAAAGAGAAACTTGCCAAAGGCTGATGAAGAGTGAGTGGCTGAAGAAAAAAATGAGAAGAGAAATCAGCTTGCACAATGTTCTCTGAGAGCATTCAGGGATTTTCCAAGCTGGGAGAGCTATAAAGAAAAGACAAAAGCAATTAGTAGAAGCACAGGCTGCACCAATCGTCTTAGCATGTTTAACCTTTCTTTTAGGTTAACTCAAGTCTATGAGTGTGGCTCTCAGTTTGGGACTTTTGCTCCTGTTACAAGGGTAACATTTCAGTATTTGAAAATATACATATTTTTGTGTGGTAGTACTGTTAATAGGTTTTATGGGGTATTGGGGGTGTTTGTTTTTTTGTTTGAGGGCTTTCAATAAAACAAAACGTTTTGTAAGATGTGACATAAGCTGAAATGGATATGACAAGAAACAACTGTAGAAAAGTTCAACATGTCAAACAGTGCGTACGTGTAACACAAAGGCTGGAACTAGACATTTAACAAAAAAGGTGTTACACACAAAAGATGGGAATAATAACTTTTTAATGCAATGATGATTTCTGTAATGTCTTTAAATGTCAACAGTCTGATAGATAAATACAAAAAAGAAAGAGTAGTGAACTATATTTAAGAAATGTAGAGTGCAAACAACTATGTAACAGGAGACAGACACACTTAGAAAGAACTGTTCATGTGAATTTGATAAAGAAATGTTTTCAGGATGCTTATTCAGTAGAATACCTGGGACAGAGGAAAAGAGAAGTACTTATAATAACTGCAAGAAGAACTCCAAAAGTGATAGAACAGGATAAAAAATATAATAACTGCAGATCTGTGATGCTAAGGGGCTACTGGCAAGGGAGGGTGATTGCACTGGCATGTACTTATATTCTACCTAAAACTGCTATAATGGAACTTAAGAAAATTCTGGGAGAAATAATCATTTTTCAGCAAGGAATATTACTCATAGATAGGGACTAGATTGTGATTTGCAAGTGTGTGTCTGGACGGCCTAGAAGGGAATGTATAACAAAGGAGGGTAGATTTTTGAAGAAATTTATGAAAATATCTGGCATGGAAGATGTGACTTCATTAATAGAAGTTCTGACTGAATTTATATATTATTCCCCAAGATATAAAAACTGGGCTAGGCTAGACAGAGTTTATATTTCACAGGAACATTTGCATTTAACGGAAGGTCATGATCTGCACCCAATAACTATTTTAGATCATGTGCTGATAATAACTAAAATAAAAACACTGGATAATGAAATACAAATGAGACACTGGCGCTTTTCCCACCTATCTGTTGAAAGGACAGGAATTTAAGGAATGGGTAGTGGAGATTATTCAGGCGCTATTAGAGAGGATATAAATTTCTTCTGAAAATATATCTAGGGAGTGGGGTAAAATTAAGGTGGAGTTTAAAATAGGGTGGAAATAAAAGAAAGAGAGCTATGGTTAAGAAGTAATACAAATTATTTATAGGAACTGACATATGTTAAAGTATTGCAGAATAGGAGGAATCTAACAGAACAAGAAGAGGAGCAACTGCAGAATGCTATGCAGAAAATAAGGGGTTACCTCAGTAATGTGCAGGAGATTAGAAAGATTGCTATTAAATAACTGTTTTTTGGTAATAACAGTAGAGCACAAAAACTTTTAGCATAAAGACTCCGGCAACAGAAAGTAAAAAGGGCTATCACCAAGCTTAGGGAGCCTATAACAAGGAAGGTAACAAGACATCCTGTAGAGGGTATTAGAAATATTTCAGAAAGTCTGTATAAAGCAGAGAAATGTAGAAATCATGAAAAAATACAAATGGAAATGTTTATGGAAGAATTAAATATGTCAAGGTAAGAGGGAGATGAGGCTCAATTATGAACTGTTAGGACAGGAGGAGATGAGATAAAAATTGTGATGTATAATCAATATAGAGGAAAGTCTCCAGGAATAGATGGTATTCCTGTGGAAATCTGGATGTTAGGAGGGAAAAAAATGATAAAGATCTTGAAGGTTTTGTTTAACAGTATTTTAAGAGGAGGAGCAGTACCAACATCTTGGCAGACAGGTTCAGTGCTAACTTTACTCCCCTCTCACCCCCTAAAGGGCCCATATCTATACAAGAAGAATGCAGAGTCCCTGTAATCACAACTACACAGGTAAAAGCTGCACTCTCTAAAGCCAAAAACACTGCATCCATATGACCAGACAACATCCCAGGCTGTGTTTTACACAAACTTCAGAACGAACTGGCTCCCCACCTAAGCACCATGTTCAATCATAGCCTCACAGGCTTTGTGACCACTGAATGGCGCACAGCAACAGTTATCCCACTCCACAAAGGGGAAGCCACCACTGATCCTAGGAACTTTCGCCCTATTAGCCTGACAAGCCTGGTCTGTAAGACCATGGAACATACCATCATGGAATTCAAAAAACAAAGATATTGGTAACCTCCAAACTCTGGACCTCACCCAGTTTGGGTTTGTGAAAGGCAGATCATGCCTCCTGAACCTGATTGACTTCTTTGAGGCAGTCACCAAAGCCGTAAACGAGGGTAAGGTGGTTCACACAGCCTATCTTGACCTCGCCAAGGCTTTCAACAACATCGCCCATTCTGGAATTATAGCTAAACTCACTAAACTAGGTATAAATCCCTACATAACAAGATGGGTTGCCAACTGGCTCACTGACCTCAAACCAGTGGCAAGTGAAGTACCACAGGGTTCAGTCCTGGGACCTCTCCTGTTTGGTATCTACTTCTCTGAAGTACAGGCTAACACAGAAGGCCTTTGGCTAATGAAGTTCACAGATGACTGCAAACTAGGAGGCATAGTCGAGTCCCTAAATGATGTGTTCATCCTGCAGAAGGGCCTCACTGAGACAGATGCCTGGTGTCAGAGCCAAGGCCTCAAGCTCAGTGCCAAAAAGTGCACTGTCATTCGCTTTGGTAAAAACTCTGTACCCATGAACTACCACATAGGTGGCAGTCTACTTAACGCTGAATGTGTAATAAGAGACCTTGGGACCCAGGTGGACACTAGTCTCTCCTTTGATAATCATATCACTACAGTAGTCAGGAAATCCTTCTACATAGCACACCTCATCACAAAAGGGTTCTCATCCAGGAAAAAAGAGGTCATTGTTCTCCTCTACTCAACACTCTTTAGACCCATTATAGAGTACAATGCCCCTTTTGGAATGTACTTCACAAGACATCTGCAGTAGCAGGAAAGGCCACAGAAGTACCTCACAAAGAGGATTACTGGCCTCAAACAGATGCCCTACACTAACCGTCTCAAAAAACGTCAGCTTTACTCCGTAGTATATTGCCTACTCCGAGGTGATCTCTGCCTATCATATAATGCTATGTCAAACCCAGAGCTGTTGGACATGCTACACCTAAAGAAATCCCAGTCCCTCCGAGCTACTAGCTCTAGGGACCTAAACCTTGTCACCACAATAAACAGGACATGCTGGAGGGCTAGATTCCTGTCCCAGACACTTCCCATACTCTGGAATAAGCTACCCATCCATGTCAAGCAAAGTTCCTCAATAGCACTCTTCAAGAAAAATCTTGATGAGTGGATGGAAAATAGGAAATACACCCTGGGAATCACTTCTGTGACTCTGCTCGACAGGGGCAAAGGAAAATAACTTTCTTGGGTGGCGTAAGCCAGGGAACCTTGTTGGCTAGGCTTCCTTAGGCCGATAGCCTAGTACCTACCCATGAACCTATGAAACTATAAGAAAGCAGTGGTAGCTGTAATACCTGAACAGGGTAAAGATCCATCTTCATGCAGGCCCATTTCAATACTAAACCATGATTATAAAGTGTTCATGTATATAATGGCTAAAAGAATAACAAAAGTAATGAAAATATTGATAGATATGGATCAATGTGGGGAGGCAAACATTTGACAACATTATCAGAACACTGATGATCCAGAGGGAAGCAGAATGTAAGAAGATACCATTGTTATGAGTGGGTCTTGATACAGAGAAAGCATTTGACAGATTAAGCTGGGACTTTATGAGCAGGGCAATGGAAGCATTTGCATTTTCTGAAAAAATTATAAGGTTGATTAGGAAGATATATGAGGGATCAGATGTGAAAATTAAAAGGGGTGGGGTCCTCTCTGATAATTTCTGCTTGAGCAGAGGAACCAGGCAGGGGTGCCCTCTTCCCCCTTTATTTGCATTATATTTAGAACCACTGGCAAAGAAAATAAGGATATAATTGGTATGGTAGTCAAGAAAAACTGGCTTTGTTTGCAGATGATATTATTTTATACTTAACAAAACCAAAAAGAGACATTTCACTGTTGTGGAACATTTTGAGACAGTTTCAAATCTTTTTAGGATACAAAATTAATGAAGCTAAAACAAAGGCAATAGAGGTAAAACATGTACCCACACACAAATTGGTTCAGCAATATCATATTTATCTGGACATGATAAAATGAAGTATTCAGGAATATGGATTAAAATTATTCAGGTGTGGCAACTAAGGATATGTGGGAAGAGCTTTGTTATTTGGATATGGATAGTAAGATACAAGCAGTCAAAATGTTTTTAGTCCCTTTAGTGTTATACACAGGTCAGGCATATTCTTACTAACCAGAGAAGTTGTTGCAGACAGCAATTAATAAAGCTGAAGGACTTTATCTGGGAGAGGAAGATGGCAAGATTCAACTGGGATAAGCTGATTCTTCTAGTAGAACAGGGCAGATTGGGATTACCCAATTTGAAGGGGTATTTCACAGCTACACAGTTAAGGCTCTTATACACAGCACAAGCAGAAAATTATAATTCAACGTGTAAAGGGATGATGATGAAAAAGGGGGAGGGAGCTCAAGAAATGAGAGACTGGGATTTTGGATGCAGGCTTTTAAGGAGACTAACAATAATCATACATACCTATCATATCCTAATCATATCCTTAAAGTAGCAGAAAGTATTCCAAGAACTAAGCCAACATGGGACTGCAGAAATGATATGCTGTCAAGAAAGATGAATGCAATTAGGGATAAGACAATAGGCAAGAAGGGGCTGGAATGCATTGGAATAAACTGGCAAAGGAACCAAGCTATTGGGAGGAAACAACTACAGAGGGAGAGGTAATAGAATGGGAAGAGACCACAAATTTATTTGGACTGCAAGTTAGAGATTGCATTCTCTATCAAGGACTGATATCAGAGTATAGGCAAAAAGAAAGAAATAGGGGGAGATCAGCACTGGTAGACGTTTTAGTAGAATCTAGAACAGAAGCTGCCATTAAAAAAGGAATAATTAGTACAGCATATAAAATATTCCATGATAACTATAAGAATCAATTACAGGAGGTTAGAAAGGATTGGGAAGAGAGATTGGATAAGCAATTCACAAAAAAACAATGGGATGATATATGGATGTTTCCCAAATATGCAACAAAATCTAGAAGATTTAGGATTTATGCTTAGAAATATTTGCATAGATATTTTTATACCCCAAGTAGACTCCAGAGAATTTATCCTCAGGTAAACAGCAAATGTTGGAGTTGTGACAGGGAAGAAAGAGTTACTTGGGAACATGTTTAGGCAATTCTTGGGAACACATATCATTTACCCAGTCTATAGAGGAGTAATTAAAGTCACCAAAAACCAGGGTGCTTGGTTGTATCTTGATTGACTCAAGTAGATCCAAGTAGGCTGAGTGGATTGTCTTGATTCATGGAGGGGGTTCTATAGCTGGCAATGACCTGAAGAGTTGTCTCAGCTACAGTCAATTGCACCTGAATTAATTCAAGGGAATTGTACTGTTTAACCAATATAGAGGTGTATTTATCCTTAATGAATATTGATACATCACCTCCTATAGTTCTCATGCCTTCAGTTTGTAGTCTGAATGTGTGGAAGGAAATGTAACCTGGTGTAGCTGGGGTGCTCTCTGCAGCCTTAAACCAGGTCTTAGTGACTGTACAAATGTCAGCATCTTCCACAGTGAGGACTGCTTCCAGTGAGTGCAGTTTCTGGTTTAGACTCCTAGCATTTATAGCAGCATAACCCTGAGGTTGTTTTTAGAGGTATTTTTACGTCGGTAATTTTATTCTTGTGACACTGCCTAAAAAGGCACTATGGGGATGGCAAGAACCTTAGCCAATAACTGAAATCCCAGGGGCTGACAGATGAAGACTATCTCTGGCAAAGCATCGGGGTCTTTCAACCATGTCATCTCAGGATGACAGATACTGGATCCCCTTTGAATGACACTAGAAACTAAGCCAATTGTTGAAGTCAATCATTTTTTGTTTGTACTAAGGTATCATCCTGAGTGAAGGTAAAATGCTGCTTAAGGCTAGGGATATACCTGCCTGAGACATAGAGAGCTCAGTCATGTCTCTCTCTGTATAATCCAGTGAGGTATGTCTCAAGTTGCTCACACCAACATGGACTATGACGGAGTCATAACAGTGCCTGTTGTTGAGAGACTTGAGTGCATATGTGATGTGATAGATCCTGGCACTTGTCAGATAGCTGACCGTGACCTTTTCCTTATACAACCTGGTGAGAGGGACATCTGTGTGTCTCACAACTGAGTCACCTATGACTAAGATGTTTCTTTTTGTTTTATGCCTTAGGAGTTTGACTGGTGAGACACTGGTGTGTGATATATTATGCATACTATGTTCTACAGAGGATGTATTATGTGAAGCGTGCTTGTGTTTGTGTCTGGGAGGTCTCAGAAGTTTAGGTAGGCTTCTTGTAAGGATGTCGCCATATGTAGGTTAATGTGCTGCTGTACTAGAAAGGCTCACCCAGACTCTGCTACACTTTGCTGTGAGGGAAAGGTTAGTTTGCTTTTTATTTGTTGTATTATTTTATTGCCTTTTTCTATTTTGAATACTGTGATTTGTTTTATTTACCTTGTGTTTTACTTGTATTCTGCTTTTAACAGCATGTTAAAACTTGAAAAGAGACCACAGCTCTGTCTTGTGAGTCAGGCAGAAATTAGTGCAGGTCAATAGAACAAGTCAGTTAAGGTTAATCATCTGTGAACTGAAGGGGTGGAGCTAGGAACTAAACCTTCTATTTAAGGGGTAAAATAAAAATTTCAGAGCTTTACTAGAAAGGCTCACCCAGACTCTGCTACACTTTGCTGTGAGGGAAAGGTTAGTTTGCTTTTTATTTGTTGTATTACTTTATTGCCTTTTTCTATTTTGAATACTGTGATTTGTTTTATTTACCTTGTGTTTTACTTGTATTCTGCTTTTAACTGCATATTAAAACTTGAAAAGAGACCACAGCTCCGTCTCTTGTGAGTCATGCAGAAATTCTTTTCCACCCGGTTACTGTAGTGTTCTTAAACACCACTGTCTTTCTAGTTGCCTTCTCCTTATGTTAATTTGACCATACATCTCATTTCCTCTCTGTCTTTACTAACTTGTGTGAGTAAACACAAAATTATCATTTTGTGAAATCACTCCCCTTCAACTATTTAAATTTATTGGCCATCTTATTGTATTCCATAGTACCAGAATACAAAAGTGACCACCCCCTTTCAATCTATCTTGCTGTTTTAAAAATACTGACTCTGCACTAAAACATAACTTCTTTAGACAGGTAAAACTTAAGTTACCTACTTTCACATCTAACTCCTCTAGTGCACACTGCAGTGTTTAGGATTAACCATTTTTTTCATCTTACCTTTAAGCATCCCTGTTTTCTAGCACTTGCTTTAAAACCTGCTGGAAAGCACTAAGAAGTCTTAAACTGATACAAGCCCTCAACTCTCCTTGTTAATAAGGAGAAATGAATCATAGGCACTAAACAGTCTATAATTGCAAAGTACCTTGCTAAGGTAAGGGAAAACAGCTCTTGTACTTTACAAAAAAAAGCACCAAACTAGGCATGTCCAAGGGTCAGCTTCCAGAGATTTCTCCTGTCCACCTGGTGAATCTGGGCATGCTGGGGCAATGCAGCAATTGCCTCATGTACACAGACAACCCTCTCCTCCTACCACCCAACACTACAACCTGCGAGAGATGCACTTACATAGCCAAACTGGAAGCAAAGCTCTCTTCACCCAAGATTGTGCTAGATAGTCAAGAAGAGAAGGTTAATACCCACAGTATACCTCAAGCAACACATAGCCCTTCTAAACCCACACCACCAACACCCACACATAGCAACACTAAACCCACATATGTGGAGGCCCTTAACAGTAACCTCCCAAGCAACAAGGTCCTCCAAAGCTGAAGCGCAAACAAACACCAATCAGAACCAAAGTGTCACATAGTTCACACCACCAGTGTGCCACCCAACAGCAGCCCCTAAGGCAAGACAACGTACCCAGCACTTCAGTCATAGCTGACTCTATAGTCAGGCACACTGATGTCCCACTCACTAGGGTGAACAAGGAGAAAATTACAGTCAGCTGCCTGTCGGGTGCCAGGATCCGCCACATAGCACATGCACTCAAGTCACTCCACAACAAGTACAGATATGACTCTGTCACTGTCCATGTTGGAGCGAATGACTTGAGACATACCTCCCCGGACTAAATGAAAAGAGACATGGAAGAGCTCTCAGATCATGTGGCCCAGGCAGGTATGACCCTAGCCCTGAGTAGCATCCTGCCTTCGCCCAGAATACCACCACAGTATAAGGACAAAATGATTGACTTCAACAATTGGCTAAGCTTATGGTGTCATTCAAAGGGGATTCAGTATCTGTCTGCCTGGGACGACATGATCGACAGACCACGATGCTTTGCCAGAGATGGTCTGCACTTATCGTCCTTGGGATTCAGGTTACTGGCTAAGGCTCTTGTCACCCCTATAGTGCCTTTTTTAGGCAAAGTTCAAAGGACAAAACCACCACCGTAACAGGTACAAGCATGCAAAATCTGAAGGTAATACTACTCAATGCTAGAAGTCTAAACCTCAAAATGCACTCTCTCAAGGCACTCCTAAAATGGAGAACATCAATATCTGTGCAGTAACAGAGACCTGGTTCAAGGCTCCAGAGAGCACCCCTGCAATACCAGTCTACAACTCTCACCATACTTTTCGGCCACCAAACCAGGACCAAAACACTAAAGGTGGAGGAGTGTCCATATTCACCATGGATATTTACACCACCAGGCTAGTTGCCCAACACAATGTATCTGAAATTCTCCACATTGCAACTAACACTAGGTAAGACTGCAATCCAAATTGTAGGTTACTACAGATCCCCCAGCATGCCCCAAGATTCTCACTACACCTTACTAAACATACTGAAAAATATTAAGATACAACCAAAGACCCTAATACTGGGTGATTGCAACTACCCTGCCATTACCTGGGAAAACTACTCATGTACCAACACCTTTGCCCAACGGTTCCTGGAATTCATAAATTCCAACGCCCTGGATCAACTAATTCTTAGTCCCACCAGGGGCTCCAATATCCCATGTCATTACCAACATGGGAAATCGATGCTCCACACCTAAGGTCACCCCCTCGTTGGTCAGGTCTGACCATAAGCTAATCACCCTTGACATCCACATCCCACCGCCCAGTAAGGAAACCTCCGTAAAACTTCTCCAAAGCCAACTTTATGCTACTCAAGTCAGATGGGAACTGAAAGTTCGACTACTGAATCCTACACTAAGACACTGTACGAGCACATCCACTCGTGCATGAATCGTGCTATCCCCAATAAAACCAAGATGCTGTCCTCCAAAAAGGAAGCCAATCTGGTGGTCCCTTGCCATAAACAAACTTTACAACAAAAGGAAGAAACTGTTGCAGAAAAGAGGAAACTCCCAGGATACAAAAAACTCCCTTACCAGCCTCAGTAAGAAGCTAAGATCCTTCATAAAATCCTTCAAAGCTAGTTACGAAAATAAAATTGCCAAAAATTCCAAAGACAACACAAGGCATTCTACAGCTATGTCAAGAATCTAAACGGCAATGCTCAGATCTGCTCTGAGCTACAACAGAATGGCATTAAATATACTGATCCCAAGGATATTGCCAATATCCTGGCAGATCGATTCAGTGCAAACTTCACTCCCCTCTCACCCCCTAAAAGGCCCATCTCAATACCGAAAGACTGCCAAATTCTGGTCATAATGGCCACACAGGTAAAAATTGCACTCTCCAAAGGTAAGAATACAGCATCCATGGAATCAGATGGCATCTCAGGCTGTGTACTACATGAACTACAAAGTGAACTGGCACCTCACCTAAGTGTTATGTTTAATCATAGCCTCACCTCAGGCTTCATGCCCACTGAGTGGCGCACAACTACAGTTATCCCACTCCACAAAGGGGAATCCACCTTGGATCCCAGGAACTACAGCCCCATCAGTCTGACGAGCCTGATCTGCAAGGCCGTGGAACATATTGTCATGGAACTTATAAACAAAGACACTGGCAACCTTCAAACACTGGACCCCATGCAGTTTGAGTTCGTGAAAGGCCGATCTTGTCTCCTGAGCCTGATTGACTTCAAATCAGTCTCCAGAGCCATGGACAAGGGTAAGCTGGTCCACACAGCCTATCTGGACCTTGCCAAGGCCTTCAACACCATCCCCCACTCTGGAATCATAGATAAACTTACTAAGCTGGGCACTAATCCCTACGTCACTCGATGGGTTGCCAACTGGCTTAATGACAAAACCCACACTGTAAAAGTAGCAGACTCCAAATCCAGCTCCAGACAAGTGACAAGTGGAGTACCTCAGGGTTCAGTCCTGGGACCGCTCTTGTTTGGCATCTACTTCTGTGAAGTACAGGCCAACACTAAGGGACTCTGGCTAACAAAGTTCGCAGATGACTGCAAACTGGGAGCCAATATTGAATCCCCAAATGATATGGATATTCTACAAAAGGGCCTTACAGAAACTGATGCTTGGTGCCAGAGCTATGGGCTCAAGCTCAATGCCAAGAAATATATATTTATCCCCTTTGGGAAAAACATGTACCCATTAATTACCACACAGGTGGCAGTACACTAAACACCAAAAGTGTGATAAGAGACTTAGGGATACAGGTGGACAGTGGTCTCACCTTCAATAATGACATCACCACAACAGTCAGGAAATCTTTCTATGTGGCACACCTCATCACTTAGAGCTTTTCATCCAGAGAAAAAGGAGGTCATTGTCCCACTGTACTCATCCTTCATTAGACCCATTATAGAATACAATGCCCTGTTTGGTATGTACTTCTCAAAAC
Organism: Protopterus annectens; assembly: GCF_019279795.1. Lineage (NCBI taxonomy): Eukaryota > Metazoa > Chordata > Ceratodontiformes > Protopteridae > Protopterus > Protopterus annectens. Next base: position 337,953,011 of record NC_056747.1, on the reverse strand, counting down.
ATCTGCAACAACTGGAAAGGCCGCAGAAATACCTCACTAAAAGAATCACAGGCCTAAAGCATATGCCCTGTGCTGACCATCTAAAAAAACTCCACCAATACTCAGTCGCATATCGTCTACTCAGAGGCAATCTCTGCTTAACATACAAGGCCATGTCAAACCCAGAGCTGTTGGACATGCTACACTTAAAGAAATCCCAAACCCTCAGAGACACACGCTCCAGGGATCTAAACCTTGTCATCACAATGAACAAAACATGCTGGAGGGATAGGTTCTTGACCCAGAGACTCCCCAGACTCTGGAATAGACTGCCATACATGTCAAGCAGAGCCCCTCTTTGGCCCTCTTCAAAAGGAACCTTGATGACTGGATGGGAGATAGGAAATTCACCCCGGGGATCATGTCAGTCCTGCTAGACAGGGGTCCAGGGAAGTAAATACTGTGGGAAGAAATAGCCAGGGAATTGTTATGACTAGGCTTGTATAGGCCCTAGGGCCGATAGCCTAGAACCAATCTATGAACCTATAAGTGCAAGAGGTGAGGTGTGCATGCGGACAACCTGCTTAGTATCTGTTGAACTGACTGGTGAGCGAGAGAGCCTGGATTCTAAGTTCTTGATACAGATGCATCTCTCACATAATGAGTTTGTGTGGTCTAGAAGAAGCGGGTTGTCAGTGTACATTAGGCAACTGCTACATTGACTCAGGATGCCCATATCAACCAGGCTGGCTGGAGAAAGTGTGGGAAACTGTGCATCCATAATGACAGGTAAGATGATGTGGTCATAAAACAGGGAGAGGACAGGAAGGACCAGGAAAAGTAGAGGACAGGAGAAACAGACAAAAATATGAAGGTCTGTTAGGTAGGATCTGCATAGGTACCTCAGGAGCTTCACTGAATGTATCACCTGTCAGTGAAGGACAATCAGGAGAACTCACCAATGGAGCACCAGCAGAGTACTAGGGGAAAATTTCAAGCAAAAGTGTTTGCGTATATAACCACCAACGGTGCCCATCGCTGCAGAGCAGTGCATGATGTACAAGTGAGGTGCTATGAAGCAAATGAGCACAAACTGATCTAAACAAATTAACCAATAAAAAAGCAGAAAACTGAGCCCATTTCCAGCAAACTTCAATCAGACAAATTCTAACTGTACACTTCTGCCACTAGGGTGCAGGGGAACCCTCTCCAACAAAAGATGGCTTAGTTTAGTGCTCAAGTTATACAAATGGAACTGGATTCAGCAGGTCTGAATCTAGTCTATACTACAGCAAACTGTAGAAAATAAGAGCAAACTGATTTAAACAAATTAACCAATAAAAAAGCTCAAAACTGAGCCCTGTTCCAACAACCTTCAATATATAAATGTATGATTGCTTATGTTGTGATGGTTTAATTAAGATCAACCAAGAAAAATGGAATGCAAGGCACGGAGATCAGTATCCACAGCCAAAAACACGTTACTAGCATAACTTTATAATTAAGATGTCTCTTCTTTAAAAAAAACGGGTCAGGAATTTAATAATTTATGTAATATTGCTTAGGTTATATGATATATGCAATATATGTGAAGCTATGTTTAATGTTAATACAGTTTGATTACTTTTGTATAAATGCAGATTTGCCTATGTCATAGGTGGTAATTTAATAAAGGTGTTTAAAAAAAACTCTGCAGCTCTGAAATACCTCTTCAAATCAGGTAATCCCAAACCATCTTGATCTATTGAAAGGAACAACTTATCCAACTTGACTCTTGCCCTCTTCCCCTCCCAGATAAATTCCTTCAACCCTTTATTAATTGCTATCCACAACTTCTCCTGTGGTTGATAAAAATATGCTCGTCCTGTGTATATAAAGGGATTAAAACATTTTCACTGTTCATATCTTGCTATAGATGCCCATAAAGCAGAGCTTCCAGTTTCTCACTTTTTGTATTATCTTTTGCTTAATCTCTTCCCACATATCCTTAGCTGTCATAATAGAATCCTTTTTAGCCCATACTCCTAAGTACTTCATTTTATCATGTCCCCATAAATATGGATATTGGTGAACGAGTCTGTGTGTGGTTACATGGTTTACAACTGTCTGTTTTATGTTCATTAATTTTGTATCCTTAAAAGAATTGAAACTGTCTTAGAATGTTCCCCATCACTAAAATGTCCTTTTCTGGTTTTATAAGGTACAAAACACTATCATCTGCAAATAAAGTCAACTTTTCTTGATTACCATACCAATTATCCTTGAATTTCTGAGCTCCTTATTTTCTTTACTAATGGTTCTAAATATAACGCAAATAGCAAAGAGGAAAAAGGACACCTTTGCCTGGCTCCTCTGTTCAAACAGAACTTATCAGAGAGGAACATATCCACTTTAAATTTTGTCACCAAACCCTCAAATATCCTCCCAATTAACCTTCTTATTTTGTCAGGGAATGCAAATGCTTCCATTGTCCTATTCATAAAATTCCATCTTACTCTATCAAAAGCTTTCTCTACATCAAGACCCAATCAACAAAAGTAGCATTTTCTTACATTCTTCTTCCCTCTGGATCATCACTGTTCTATTAATGTTTTCAAATGTTTGCCTCCCCTCCACAAAACCACACTAATCCATACCTATCAATTTTGGCATCACCTTTGCCATTCTAGTAACCACTATACACAACCACTTAATAATCACGGTTTATAATCCAAATGAGCCTATATGATGCTGGATCTGATGGGTCTTTAACATCTTTAGATATTGCAGCCACTACTGAAAAACATAGTGGAAACTGGAGGCAAAAAACACTATTGAAACCAAATCCTGCAGCTGGCCATAGTGTAGAAAATCAAAACTGAAATGGCACCTTCAAATCCAAAGTATTTTATTAAGCACTTTCGTCCTGGTAATACCAGGACTACTTCAGAATAACCATTGAAACATCTAACTCACATTTTTAAATCCCATTAATACATCACATGACTAATTAAAAATCCACAGATTTACACAGTAAAGTATTACAGCCACCACTGCTTTCTTACTGGATGTTGGTGCTTCTCCTTTTAAAATACTGTTAAACAAAACCTTCCAAATCTTTATCACTTTCTTCCCTCCTAGCTTCCAAACTTCCACAAGAACACCATCTATTCCTGAAGACTCTCCAGTACATTGGTTATACATCACCGTTTTTATCTTATCACCTCCTATCCTGTTAATAATTGAACCTCATTTACCTGTAATTTTGGCATATTTCTTTCATAAAATTTTCACTTGTTCTTTTTCTTGATTTCCACATTTCTTAGCTTTTTACAGATTTTCATAAAATTACTGAAATAACAGGACCTTTGGTTATTTTCTTTGTTACAGGGTCCCTAAGATTGGCAACACAATTTTCTATATTCTGCTGCCTGAGCCATTGTGCTAAAAGCTTTTGTGCTCTAGAGTTATTATCAAAAACAGTTGCCTAACAACGGTCTTTCTTAACTCATATTATCCAGGTAGTCCCTTATTTCATCTTTAGCACTCTGCAGTTGCATCTCTTCTTGTTCTGTGAGATTCCTCCTATTCTGCAATACTTTAACCTTTGTCAGTCCCTCTAAATAATTCTTGTTACTTCTTAATTAACCATATCTCTTTTTTTACTTCTACTCTATTTTTAAACTCCACTTTCATTTTATTCCACTCCACAGCTATACTTTTTGCAGAAATTTCTATCTTCCCTAATAACTCCCAAATAATTTCCACTACCCTTCCTCACTGTTTAGCAGACATGCATTCTTCTCCTACATTACTAAACATAAGCCTGATATTCTCGCTGTAACTGAAACCTAAATGACTCTGAAATTACACCCTCGGCTATAATATCATTTATAATGACCATATGAAGAGGAAAATGGTGGCATTGCTTTAATATTTCCCAACTACACAATTCTTCCTTCAACAAACCGATACTAAAATTTAATTCAGCAGAGCTCTTACAATATTTCTGAAATTAAACAAATATGTGTTACTGCTCTTTACAGCCCTCCTGATGACAATACAGCTATACTGGAAGATATCCATAACAACTCCACAAAAAATCATGCTACTAGGTAATGTGAATATCAAACTCTAACTCTCCTTTAGCTAATGTGAACTTATTTAGCTTCATACAACCAATTAATAGTCCCACACATTATAGCAAGATATCAAATTCCCTATTAGACCGAATCCTAGTATCTGACCCTAAGAAATACATCACCGCAGGTAAAATGTCTGACTGTCTCAGTGATCGTCTCCCAGTTTATACAACCTGACATCTCACACATCCACTTAAACAGCATGTTTATAAAACTACATGCAATCTTTCCAAGTTTAACTCAGAAATGTTAATTACTAACCTATCATCTATTAACTGGAACTTATTAAAAATCATCCCCTTAGATGATGCTGCAAATTTATTCAGTACAACCTTCCTGAATATCCTAAACAGCCTTGCACCTCCTGGAAAGAAGAGACTAAAAACAGATAATGCAATTTGGCTATCCAAAAACAGTAGAATGCTAATGCAGGATAGGAAAAAAGTATCAAAAATATAAAACCACAATATCTTGAAAACTTCAGTATGCTTCATAATCATATGAAAAAGCAAATTAATGAAGACATAAAATATACTATAACAACTTTCAGAATAATAATAAACACAACCCTGAAACATTCTGGACAGCCATTAAAGAAATCTTGCATCCTGGCCATAAATTCATCTCTAAACCCTCTCCCTATTATAACTCATCTTTTGGAAATGCAATACAAGTCAACTCTTATTTCATAGATAGTACAGCATCTCTAACCAAGGAATCCCCAACATCTAATCTGAACCCTGCCCAACAGCCACAGGTCACCACATCCAATTTCACCTTCAAACATTCGCCCACATCCTATATAAAAGTACTCAAACTCAAACCATGCTCTACTTCAGCCGATGATCTTAAAATAGCAGCTGATGGCATTTCCCATTCCTGTCACAGTCCTTATAAATAGATCAGTCAGAGAATCCCATGTTCCCTCTTTCTAGAAAAGGTTACACATTATCCCTCTGCATACAGGAGGAAATTCAACAGACATTACTAAATTTAGACTTATAGCAATGTTATCCCCCTCTCCAAAATACTTGAAAAATGTATTCAAACACAATTGCTAAACTAAACTCCTCCAGGAAGAACTCCTGCCCCCCACACAACATGGCTTACATCTTTCCTATAGTACTAACACTGCACTTCAAACCTATATAGATACTGTCATTAAAGCTAGGGATAAAAGCAAACTAGTCCCCTCCTTATTTCTAGACTTGTCTAAAGCCATTGACACAGTTTGTCACAGCAAACTTCTACTTTGAATGTCCTTATTAGGTCTCTCTCAGCCCTCCCTTGTATGGTTCATAAGCTACCTATCCAATAGGTATCAGTGAGTAAAATGGTACTCCACCCTCTCTCTATACCTCCCAGTCACCACTGGTGTACCACATGGTTCTCTTCTTGGTCCCCTCTTTTTAATATTCTCACCAACACCCTCCACATAGTCACACAACAGGCCCCTCTCTTGATAATACAACCAAAACTGCATAAGAAAAACTAGGGATGCTTTAAAGAACCAAAAACTTTCCCACCAATGTAACTAAAGCTACAAGTGCCACTACTTATCTCCACAAACTTCTTTATGGTACTCCCATCCTTACCAACCTTTTGTAATCACAAAAATCAAAAGTTGAGCAATGCTAAAATAAAGTTGCTAAATGTGCAGCAAATACCCCTTTCAGAATCCACCACTGTATAGCATGAAAAAGCCTAAATTAGTTAGAACTACCCCATCTACTAACATACAGACTGCTTCTTACCATCTATAAAATTATCCAGAATCTATCTGCTTGTTCAATACTAAATAACATTCTATACAACTATATTCCTAGTCGGTCATTATGTTCCAGTGACCAAAACTCAAGTCTGTCCACAAACCTAGCAAATATGCTGGGCAATACCCTCCCTCCCATCCTTCAAAACCATTCTGAAAGACTTCCCAGTCAAAAGCTGTCTCTGTTCTTGCTCAACACCAAGTTAAACTATATTCCTAAATGTGGACAAATACCTGTTCATACCTTGCACCTTCTTATTCTCCCTTCTTCCCTTACTTCTATCAGTTTCTCACTAAATATAAGTCTGCTTTTCTCTCTCTTTGTATTGCAATTCCTGTTTGTATTATACCAACTTACAAACAAGTAATGTACTCACCATAACACTCCATCCGTGTTATCCACTTTCATTCTTCCTCAACAAATGGGTTCAGATTTGACCCTCAGATCTTACTTGGCCACTTTTTCCAGCTAGTGGAACTCTGAAACTCTCAAGTTCCTCCCTTACTCATAATACACTAGTCCCCTACCATACAACAGATATTGTTTGCTGACCTTTTAAACTATACAGTAAATAACAAATAACAAGGATATGAGATAACAGTATCTGGAGCTCAAATGAAGAAACATTGCTTTGTTTAGGATCTTCTAATCCATCCAGAAGTCAAAGTGGTAGGGGGCTGGAGGAAGGGAAGCTGAGGAAAATGAACACAGATGGAATGTTATGATGAATGCAAAGAGAAAGAAATAGGGGGGGGTCCTAAACAAAAGACCAGCAGTGGTAGACTTTTTAGAAGAATCTAGAACAGAAGCCGCCATTAAAAAAGGAATAATTAGTAAAGCATATAAAAAAAGATGTTATGTACTTACCATAACATTTCATGTGAGTTGTTCATCTCGCCTTCATTCTTTACTGATGGGTTCGGAGCTGATCCCTCGGCTCTGATATGGCCAATTGCAAAGCTCGAGGTCTTCAAATAGCTCGAGTCCAAGTCCCTATCTCATGATTCACCTGTGAATTACCTCCGATCTTGTTTGCTGTGTATACTAACACCATGTCATTCTTACATTCCTAGAGAAAAGGAAGAGAAGGTTTGAGTAACCAGGATGGAACCAGCATCTTGATCATCTATCAGCCCAGGAGGATGTAGGAGGGAGGGACGTAAGAATGAAGGTGAGATGAACAACTCACATGGAACATTATGGTAAGTACATAACTTCTTTATGTGAAGTTGTTCAATCTCGCCATTCATTCTTTACTGATGGGTACTGTCCCAAGCACCATCAATCTAGAGTGGCTCATGGGAGTATATTTCTCAGGACCGTGGATCCAAAGGAGGCTCTGTCCCTGGAGGCCTTGTCCACCTTGTATGATAAAAGTATGAGGTTTTGACCAAGTGGTTGCTGCACAAATATTATCAATAGGAAGTCTGGCAGAAAAGGCAGATAATATAGAAACTGCTCTGGTTGAGTGAGCTTTAATCTTGTGTTGCAAAGGTATATTTGGCAGCTGAACAGGCAAAGGTGATACAATCAGATAACCATTTAGACAGAGTAGTTTTTGCCACTGGTCTCCCTTTCCTGGAATCTGAAAATGAAACAAAAAGCTGGTCTGATTTCCTAAAATATTTTGTTCTATCCAAATAGAATCTAAGCTATCTGTGAACATCTAGTTTGTGCAGCATATACTCTAAATTGTTAGAATGATTGGGGAAGAAAACTTGCAAATCAATAACTTGGTTGAGATTGGTTTGAGTGCAAACTCTGGGCAAGAATGAGGAACTTGTTCTAAGTGATACTCTATCAGGGTGAAATATCAAATAGGGAGGCTTGATGGATAAAGCCTGAAGCTCTGACACTCTGCGGGCAGAAGTAATAGCTACCAGAAAGATGGTCTTCCAAGACAAAAATTTGAGATCACAAGATGAAGCTGGCTCACATGGTGGGAGAATTATACGTGAAAGCATAACATTTAGATTCCATGGAGAATAGGGAGATTTCATAGGTCGTCTCATATAAAAAGTCCCTTTGAGAAATACTTTGGATAACTTGTGAGACATGATATTCAAACCTTCAAATCCAAGATGAAAATCAGAAATAGCAGCCAATTGTACCTAAACTGTTGCTGCTGCAGCTCCTTCTTTGAAAATCATGGTCAAGAATTCTAAAATGGAAGCCATAGGGGCTTGATAAGGATCAATATTTTTTGAGGCCCATATAGAAAATTTCTTCCATTTACTAAGATATAGCTTTCTGGTAGAAGATTTGTGAGAGGACAAAAGGATCTGTTTTGCCTCATTGGAAAGGTTATGAAACCTGTCTATGATGGGAACTGGAGCAGCCAAGCTGTCAGCTACAGGGACTGCAGAGAAGGATGAAGGTCCCCAGAAGGGTGTGCCAGAAGGTCTGGAACTGGGTCCAGGATCCAAGGATCTGCCAAAAGATGAGGTCAAAGGAAGGGGAACCAAATCCTTTTGCTTTCTGTAGAACCTTGGGTATCAATGGGATTGGTGAAAATGCATAGAGGAGACCTGGAGGCCAATCGTGCATGAGTGTGTCCCTTGGGGCTTCTCCCGGAGGGGAAATGAGGGCAAAGTAGCTTCTACATTTCGTGTTTATGTGACTTGCAAAAAGGTCACAGCAAGGCTGACCCCATTTGAGTAATAGCCTGTCCGCAATTTCTTTCTTGAGGGACCACTTATGGGGCAACAAGATTGCCCTGCTCAGTTTGTCTGCTATCACGTTGGATCTACCCAGGATGTGCGTTGCCAACAGAAAGTGCTGGGTGGAAACAGCCCACTGCCAAACTCAGAGCTTCTCAACAAAGGGGGTAAGACCTGGTTCCTCCTTGTTTGTTCAAGTACCAGACCACCAACATGTTGCCTGTCTGAATTGCAATAGTACCCAGCGGGAGAGAGAGTCCTGAAAGTACTGCAACACCAAAAGTACTGCTCTCATCTCCAGGACACTGATATGCAGATGTGTCTCTTGATCGGTCCATGTGCCTTGGGCAGTCTTTCCCTGAAAATGCCCCCCCACCTTATCAGGGAAGTGTCTGTGGTCACTGTGGCCACAGGAGGGGATAGCACAAATGGGCACCCTATCGTGACATGAAGTGAGGTCAACTACCACTGAAAGTCCTTCTTGCAAGAATTTGTGATCATTATGGCTTGATTCATGGAGAGTTCTTGGTAAGACCATTGAGTGAACAATAGTCATTGAAGTATTGTCATGTGCATTACGAGCAAGTGGTATGGCTATTATTTCTGCTGCCATCATGTCTAATACTTTCAGAACTTCCGATGCTGTTGCTTTGTCCTTTGATATCAGGATGCTGACATGTTGATGAAGAAGACAGACTCTTTCTACTGGAAGCCTTAGAGTGGTGGTAGTGGTGTCCAATTCTGTTCCTATAAAAACTACATGCTGGAATGATGACAAGGCAGATTTTTCTGAGTTGATTGTAATGCCCAGATGATTGCAGAATGACAGAGTGGACTCCCTGGCCTGAATGAGTTGATGCCTGGTGGTGGCGGCAAGGAGCCAATCGTCTAGGTATGGAAACACCTGGAATCCTAGACACCACAGGTGAGCCATGACCACTGCCATGCATTTGAACACTCTGGGGGCTGTAGTGAGACCAAAGGGCAGGGCTCGAAAATGATAGTGATTGGCTCCCAGCCAGAAGCGCAGGTGATCCCTGGATGGTCTGGTCATTTTTATGTAGTAGTACACATCCTTGAGATCTATCAAGAACATCCAATTGTCTTTCCCTAAGAAGGGAAGTATAGACTGAAGCGTGACCATCGGAAACTTCTCTTTCTTTACATATTAGTTCAGTCTGCTAAGGTCCAATATGGGTCTCCAGTCCCCCATCTTCTTTGGAACCAAAAAGAATCTTGAGTAAGTTCTGGATCCTGTCTGGTCTGCTGGGACTGGTTGGATGACTCTTTCTTAGTAACGTTTGGACCTCTACTGTTACTTGATCCCTGTAACTGGGTGGAACATCCGGGATTTGTCTTATGATTGGAAGGAGTGTGGTGAAAGGAATGAACTATCCTCTGGAAATGATACTTTGTACCCAGCTGTCTTTTGTTATATTGAGCCAGGCGTCTGGGTACAAAGATAAGTGACCCCCGACTGCCTCCAGAGCAGGACAGTTGGGCCTCCTCTCATGAGCACTGGGAGGGTGTCCCAGAGAAGTGATCTCTGTCACCCTGGTGTTGCGGACCTCCTCTGCCACGAGGTCGGCGTCTTCCAATATTACCCCCTCCTCTGCCCCTGGAGGGGGGGGGGTCACCATGTGTGTCCTGAAAGGCTCCTCGGGCTTTTTGGAACCACATTTTTCCTCCCCTTTGACCTTTAGGCTATGGTTGGGTAGAGGTGGAAAAATGGACCCCGACAGTAGACAGAGTCTTTCCGTCTTGTTCACACCTGGTTAAGGTTTCCTTCACTTTAGGCCAGAAAAGGGACGAGCCATCAAAGGGAGTGTTCATGAAGGAAGACTTGAAAGGTTCAGCGAAGGAACACAAGCGCATCCAGGAATGTCTCCTAAGAGCAATTCCTGTACCCGCTGCCCTACTCGTTCCATCAGCTGCATAAGATATGAAGCGCATGGACGAGTTGACGATAGAATTTAGGGTAGAAAGCTGGGCAGTGAGTTTGTCGGAAGCTGCCACAGCTACTGCACCCTGAAGAGTATCTCTCAACTCCTTAAGGAGATCTCTTTGCAACCTTGCAAAATGGGTTAAGTAGTTCAGCGAACGGAGACCAAAGGTCGCTGAACTAAACATGCACTTCCCATATCTATCCATAATCCTGGAGTCTCTGTTGAGAGGCTGGATAGATGAGGAAGTCTCAGACATTTCCTTCTTGGTGGCCGCCGCCACCACCATGGCATTAACTGGAACACCTTTAGTTAAAAATGTTTTGTCAACTGGGGCTGTAATAAATTTATTAGGTCTCCTGGGGACAGGCTCCATAGAATCTGGAGACTCCCACGCTCTTCGTGAGACCAGCTGCATCAGCTCATCAAAGGGCCGAGTCACCCTAGAGGTGGAGGGCTGAGACCTGAAAGCCCTCAGGAGAACTGACTCATCCTCAGTAGGGCTTTTGGACTGCCAGTCACCCCTCTGCCTAAGAATCTCAAGTATCTCAGTGAATGAGATATCCTCAGAGGGGGACCGTGGTGACCCTTCTGACTTATTTAAGTCAGTATCCGATGTGAGAGACTCCTGCGGGGAGTCTAGGTGCTTCCTCTTGCACAATCTCTTCCTAGGAACCTCATCAGTGGGGGCCTCTGGTGAGGTCTCAGAAGAGCAGGGGCCACCCCCATTAGGGCTTCCTGAGGCTCTGGGTCTCTACGCTTGGTCAGGACATGTGACACAGAAGCAGATGTAGGCACTTTTGGGAGGAGGAGGGTAGATCCAAGGTCGAGGATGTCCTGGTAGACATGACTTTCCTCATGGCATTGAAAGCACCTCTGCTTCGATGTGAGGGAGCCGATGGATCCGAGGAACCCATCAACACCCCCAGCACTTAGACAGTGGGCTCTGAGCCAGAGGTAGGAGCCGAGCTCATCCGAGCCAAGGCCGGAGAGGCAAAGTCAGAACTGACAAGTCAGTTTGACTGTCCTCCCTGGACCCTACCAGAGAGTGTCAGCTCCTAGAGTCCTCGAATGGCACTGACGAAGTCAGAGTACATGGAGCCGAAGACACTGGAGCAGGAGTCAGCTCCGATGGTTCCACTAACATCAGGTCTGCCTCCTCCAGTTCCAAAGGACCAGCATGGCTCGGAGGAGGAATAGTAATAGTTGGTGCAATAGTCTTCAGCTCCGAAGCCATTTGGGTCAAAGCCGATAACATTTTGGCTAATGCTGAAGCTGACAACAGCTTCTATACCACACGATCCAAGTCCAGATCCAACAGGCTGATAGATGATCCTGATGATCTCACCGAAGGTGGTACCAACTGAAAAATAGGACTCTTTGGAGCTTCAGAGACCGGTACCAAGACAGGGGACCGGCTCTGAAAGGAACAGACTGTTGGCACCAAAGGCAGTGGAGCCGAAGTCAATGACTTCTTTGATTTTTTTGAGTTTGAAATCTTGGAAGACTTTGAAGACAGACTGGAACCATCCTGGTCACTCAAAGCTTCCTGAAAGGAAGGCTTCAACAAGCCTCTATTGATTAGTTTCCTCTTCCTTTCCTGCAGGACCCTAGAGAAGAAGGAATGACAAATGGCACAACTGTCTTGCAAATGCAGAGCCCCTAGACAATAAACACAGTTGACATGACTGTAACTGACATTTTCTGGCCACACTTAGGGCACTTTTTGAACCCAGATTTGGGGTGCTTGTCTTGATCCGCCATAATAAAGTTAGAGATATTTACGGCCACACATAAAACAATAGTACATTTTCTCCAAACAGAATGGATAGCAGGTAATCCTTAATAAAAACAGGCTATAAAACACAGACACACAATATGTGAAGTCACACAAAGCAGACTAACAAGACAGCTGCTGAGAAATAACAATGTTATCTAAATAAATAGAGTACACTGTAAATTAGACAGTAACAAAGACTAAGCCTTATAAATACAAAACGACTAGACAGACCACACCACTATCTAAGAAATGTGACAAAAGGTCACAAATAGCACAGCAAGCTGAGAGAAAGAAAGGCAATAAGCTTATCTATATAAACACTGGTTTACTGAACTAAGCCTTACATAAAAAACTTGAAGGCCAGACAGACCACATCTATAAGAACTACAGCTAACTAGGCCAAAAAAGAGGCCAACTAGAAATATCTGAAAAATAGTAAATGGGAAGGGAACAGCACATTAAAAGCTATAAGAGCTTTATAAACAAACCTAGGTAACTTTCAAAAAATTTGATAGAATTTTTAATGAAAACATTTTCTTATCTGGCCTGAGCTAATTCAGAATCTCTGATCTGTTGTAGTGGCAAACTAGATCTGAGGTAATTCACAGGTGCATCATGGGATAGGGACTTGGCCTCGAGCTATTTGAAGACCTTGAGCTTTGCAATTGGCTGTATCGGAGCCGAGGGATCAGCTCCGAACCCATCAGTAAGGAATGAATGATGAGAATGAACAACTTCACATTATTGCATGATAACTAAGAATCAATTACAGGAGGTTAGAAAGGACTGGGAAGAGAGATTGGATAAGCAATTCGCAAAGAAACAATGGGAAGATAAATATATCTCTCATATTTTCTGGGAGCTTGGTGGGTTGGCAGACTTTAAGAATTCCATGTGGGATGCACTGTCGGAGATGATGAGTGAGTGGATTGGTGTGATGAAGGAGATGATTTTTCTGAGTTATGATACAGAATCAGTATTGCCTAGAGATGGGTAAGGTCTTCCTGTGTCTTATTATGGTGGCTGACAAAAAGCAATTATTAGAAAATGGAAATCTAAACCAACTATATTAGAAGAAGTGAATATAACAACTAGAACTGAGATCTTTAGGAAAGGGTAGGAGCAAACCATATAGGAAAAAATGGGAATTGTGGGAACAATACATACAGGGAGGAATGAGGTTTAAAAGACAGCAGGACTTAATTGAGCTAAGTAATGTTTGACTGAAAATGATAGGGTAAATTATTAGTGATGTATAATGTTTGCAAATGGGAGTGTGTCAGTATGGTTTGTGATGTAAAATGCTTGCGACTAGGATCATGTCAATGTGATTTGTTTTCATTTATATAAATGTATGATTGCTTATGGCATAAGTGATGGTTTAATAAAGATGTTTCTTGTTTAAAAAAAGGGGCAGGTATTGAATAATTTATGTAATGTTGCTTAGGTTATATGATATACAGCAATATATGTGAAGTATAATGTTTGTTAATGTTAATTTGTTAATACAGTTTGATTACTTTTGTATTAACATAAATTTGCCTATGTCATAAGTGATAATTCAATAAAAGTGTTTTAAAAAACTATCTGATGTTGCCATTTTCATTAATTTCTCAACAAATGGAACAGTCCCCCAGGTATCTAAATCCCGGGAGGACTCTAAGTAAGGATATTCCTGACCACTACTGAGCTGAAGGCTGCTCTTCCCCTAGAGACCAGATCCAATTTGTAATGAGCAATAAAAGTATGAGGATTAGCCCAATTTGCAGCTGCACAAATATCATCCAAGAAAGATCTGGTTAAAAATACAGAAGAAGTTGCCACAGACCTGGTGGAATGGAGCCTTTAGACGTCTTCGTAAAAACAAACCCATTTTTTAAACAAAAAAAAAATACAATCAGTTAACAATTTGGCTAAAGTCAGTTTAGTAACTGGTTTGCACAATTTTGAATCTGAAAAGTAGACAATCTGGTTTCCTGAAAACTGTTGTCCTATGTAGATAAAAACATAACTGTCTGTGAAAATCCAACAGCTGTAATATATACTCTCCTTTGTGAAATTTGGAAAGAAAACTGGAATGTTGATAGTTTGATATTGTATTCTGACACCAGCATAATAAAGAAAGATACCCTATCCTTATAAAAAAAAAATCAGAGAAACTTAGAAGACAGGGACTGAAGTTCTGAGACTTCTAGCAGAGGTAATAGCCACTTAAAAGACAGACTTCCAGATTAAAAATTTTAGATCATATTTGGCTGAAGTTTCAAAGGGAGATTAGGACAAAGATTATAAAGTCAAATTCAAATCTCGTGAGGGAGTGGGACCTTTAAAATGGGGTCTAAGAAGAAAGGTTCCCCTTATAAAGGCCTTACAAAATTTGGAAGAGGCTAAAGATTTACTCCAATGTGAAAATTAGAAATGACAGAAAGTGGTACTTAATAGTTGAAGAACTAGCATCTTCATTAAAAATTGTAGCTAAAACTCAAGAACTTTAGGTACTGGTGCTGAAAAGGGATCAATGTCATTCTGCTGCACCCAAAAAATATTTTCCATTTACTTCTGTAAGTTTTTCTAGTGGGAAGATAAAAGAATGTGATGGACGGGGAAAGAGACCCTGGGTTGTCTAGCTATTAACAGAAGTGGAGAAACCATGCGGCCAAATTTAAGCCTAAAATATCTGGGAGTATCACATCTATTGGGTGTGACAGGAGGTCTGGAACTGGATCCAGAATCCATGGCGGGCGAAGCAGATGAGGCCAAAGAAAAATAAAAGGCTAAATAAATTTCTACTTTTACTCACAAAAGTTGCTACTGCTCGTGAGCTAACAGTGACCATGTAAGTAAGTGAAAGCAGCAAATGAAAACTGAGGTATGCTAGGTGACTACTGTATTATGGGTAAGGGAGGAGCTAGAGAGTTTCAGTGTTCCACAAGCTGGAAAAACAACCTCTTACCATACCGCACTCTATTACCTTCACCCATTCTCCCTTTCTCTTTCTTCACCCACACTATCTCTCATCCACATCTAATCTCTCTAACTCTCTTTGTCATTGCACCCTCTGACCTCTTCAAAATTACTACTTTTCCAAATTCATTTCTCTCCACTAATCTGATATCAGGACATCCTACTACTTTGGACCTATTCTCATATCTTCTCATTCTCTTTGACACACTTCTCCTGGATGGGGACATCCACCCCAACTCGGGACAACCTGCCTCTACACCTTGCACAAAAATCACAACTCAAACCTCTCCCCCTTTCCTATCTCACACCAACTCTCCTTCACCTAAATCACTAAAACTCTTCTCCATAAATATTCAAAGCATTGTAAATAAAACAACTGAATTTCACTCATGGATCACTAACACTTCTCATATTCTAATCCTATCAGAAACCTAGCTTAAACCTCACATCCCTAACACAGAAATCTTACCTCCTGGCAGCAACATCTTTCGCTCAGATAGAACTAACAAGACGGGTGGTGGTGTTGCCATACTGTACTCCAAACAACTCAACCTCTCCCCGCTTTCAATCTCTGTTCCTAGCTTTGCACCTGCAGAAATTCTTATAGTAAACTGTCACCTTAACACTCCTAAGTGCTTTGCCATAGTCATATATATATATATATATATATATATATATATATATATATATATATATATGCATATGCGCATACACATACCCCCTGGTGATAATATTCCTATCCTAGAGAACTTTCTCTCCTGGCTCACTCAATCTATCCCTTATGAAACCATTATACTCGGGGATGTTAATATAGACTGGTCTAAACTGTCCAACTCTTCCCCTACTTACAGTCTTAACCTTCATGGTTTTCACCAACTCATATCAACCCCTACTCATATAAACAAAAACTCCACACTGGGACCTATCTTTGACTGGATCCTTACCTCAGACCCTAACCACCATCATAACCCTGGCATTCTTCCTAACTCTATAAGCAACCACTCCCCAACTTACATTCATAGATTCACCCAACATTCACCCAAAGACCATACGTACAGAGTATGTCGTAACCTTACCCACTTTGACCCAGATACATTTAACTCCAAACTTTCCAGCATTAATTGGTCACTCCTTTATCACCTCCCTCTCAGTGAGATGTAGAATCCTTCAATAAGATTTTCCTTGACACACACAACTCAGTTACCCCTTCTAGAAAAATAAGAATTAAATCTAACTACTCCCTGGCTTACAAAACAAATTACTCCATTATGCACAAAAGTGACAGTGCCTGTAAAGCCTGGGTTAACAACAAATCCCCTCTCCTATTTCAAAAACACAAAGAGCTCAGAAACAGGACCAAAATGTTAGTCAATAAAGATAAAACTTTCTTCTGCTTTAACCTAGGTTGCCCACATAAAAATCCAAAGAAATTCTGGACTACCATCAATAATCTGCTTCACCCTGGCAAACCTTTCTACTCCCAACCACTTTCCACATAACACTGCTACTGAAACTGCCAGTCTCCTTAACTATTTCATTGAAACAATCCAAAAACTTACACAAAACTGTACTTCTAACACAACCCCTCTATTTCACCACAACAATATTCCCCACACACAAAATAGTACTTCTGGCTCAACTCCTCCAACACTTCACAACAATACTCCCCCCAATACTTTCTATTTCCAACCAGTTCCCACCACCATTATAAAATCCCTCCTAAATACACTTGAGCCTTGCTCCCCCTTTACTGATCAACTACCAGCCTATGTTCTTAAAACTGCTGCACAGTCCATTGCCTACCCTGTCTCTGTACTTATCAATCATTCCATATCCGAAGCCCATGTCCCAGACATATGGATATCCATTTACACTATCACTCTCCACAGAGGTGGAAACTCTACTGATCCTTACAACTTTAGACCCATTGCTATCCTGTCCCCCCTATTCAAAATCCTGGAAAGGCGCATCCATACTCAGTTACACAAACATATTTTTGAGGACCTACTAACTCCCACCCAACATTGCTTTAGACCCCCACCATAGCACAGCCACTGCACTACTCTCTTTCACCCAAACAGTAACCAAAGCCTGTGACAAAAATATGCTCGTCTCCTGTCTATTCCTCAATCTATCTAAGGCCTTTGACACCATCCCTCATTCTAAAATTCTAACTAAACTTTCCAACCTCTATCTCTGTACCTCCTCTGTTAACTGGCTGTCTAGCTACATATCCTGCAGGCAACAATCCATTCACTGGCAAATTGTTCTTTCCCCTTTCCTACCAGTAAATACTGGCATTCCCCAATGATCTATCTTGGGGCACCTCCTGTTCAATATTTTCACTAACAAACTTCACTCTGATACCAACCTCTCCACACTCCTTCAGTACACCAATGACTCCATTCTCATCACCTCTACCCACAGCATTCCTGAAGTCCTAGCTCTCACTCAACACACTTTCTCCTCCATCAAAAACTGGCTCTCTGATAATCAACTTATACTAAATCCAAAAAAATACAAAACTCCTTCTCTTCTTCCCTAAAACACTTGCACAGCACAAACCCTCCTTCTCTGTCACCTTCCTCAACAACATTATTAACCCCGAACCCCATACCAAACTACTTGGAATAATAACCGACGATGAGCTAAAATTCGATATACACATCCAACAATGTATAAAAAAAGAAACCACCAGAAATGCAGTCTTCTCTATCATAACCAAACATTTCTTACACCCTCCTCCAAACCCTCCCAAGCTCAATCACTCCTCCTACCCTGTGTTCTATATGCTGCCCTTGTCTTTACAAATCTTCAAACATCACTTCTCTCCAAACTAAAACATACATATAACAAAATAGCCAGATTTGCCTCCAACCTCCCTTAAAAATCCTGTCACTGCTTTGCCCTTAAGTCACTCTAATGGCCTAAATTCTCTAAACAACTACTACTTCCTCAACTACATATTACACACTCCATCCTGAATGATACCCTTTCCTGCCCCTCCATCTTTAATCTTGTTTCCTACTATAATCCCCCATCATCTCCATACTACCAAGAAACACCTCCTTGATATATACAAACCAAATAAAAACATCGGACAGTCCCTTTAAATACTCTGTAGCCCATGCTTGGAACTCACTTCCTCTTAATATAAGAAGCATTCCTCAAAAGTACCTTTTCAAACAAGAACTTACTTTATCTACAAAAGACACGGTCCTGCCCTTGTCAACCCCCCACATGACTTTATTGTCCCTTCTTAACTACACAATTTCTTTTCCTCATAGACCCATCATCCTCTTTTACTTTTTCCATTCTATTCCCACTAGTCCTCCCTACCTATCTTTATGTGGGAAAAAATATATATATATATATATATATATATATATATATATATATATATTTATTTATTTATTAGGTTCTTGCATTACTACTGGCACTTCTGTATTAGTTTTTTTTACTATCCAAACTTTGTCATGTAAGGCTGGCTCTTACTTAACACTTGCAGAATGCACTTCATGAACAGTCTCTGAATATTTATAGTGCTATTACTTGATTGCGGAAGTATGCTATGTACTTGTTGATTATGTATTTGCAACTTTTGTATCAATTTGTTACATTTCTGGAGCTTTTCGCCTCAGGTCTCCACTAAAAATGGGCCGCTGGACTAACCCGGTTAACAAATGTCAGTAAATAAATAAATAAAAATAAAATAAAAAAAGGTGCCGAGTTGAATCCGAGGGTCAGATCTGAACCCATTTATTGAGGAATAAATAAAAATGACATCAGATCTTTAATTTCTATATAACCTGGCAAAAACTTCTCTATTAAATCATTGTCATATAATTTTTCTCTACTCTTAACCAATGTTTTCATATTATGACAAATTTGGTAAAATTATTTAAACTGTATTTTTTGTATTATTTTTAAAGACTGTAAAATTGTTATTCTTAAAATTTTTTGTAATACTTGGAGCTTTTTTTTCCTGGGCCTCCTCAGAAAATGCCCTCCTACCCAGTCAGACATTCCCAGTAATCAAATGTCAATAAATAAATAAATTAAATGCATGTGTTCCTGTGGAATATAATTTTTGTCTAGCCTAGTCCAGTTTTTGTATGTTGGGGAATAATATGTAAGTTTTTGTCCGAGCTCCTACTGCTGAATTCACTCTTTCATACCAAATATTTTCATAAATTTCTTCATAAATCTACCTTCTTTTGTTATATTTTCCTTTCTAAGACCCCCAGATGCATCCTCACTGTTGCAGATCAAATTTCAGTCCCCACCGATAAGTAACATTCTCTGCTGAAAGAGCTGGTTATTTCTCCCAGAATTTTTTTAAATTTCAGTGTAGCAGTTTTAGGTGAAATATATATATGCCAGCATAATCCTCCTCCATTGCTAGTAGCCCCTTACTACTACAAATCTACCAGTATTGCCCCCCTTCTATCACTACTTGAGCTGCTCTAGCAATTAATATAAGCACTTCCCTTTTCCTTTGTCCTAGATAATCCACTCAATAACCATCCTGAAATCTTTTCTTTATCAAATTCACATACTCACTTCTTTCCAAATACGTCTCATGTAGTACAGTTGTTTGCACTCTGCATTTCATCTCTCTTTCTTTTTTGTATACATGTGTGAGACCATTTACATTCAAAGATATTATGGAAAGTTCTGCCATTATGATAAGAAGTTATTATACCCACCTATTATGCATAAAAACTTAAAAAAAAAGTCTAGCTCAGCTTTTGTGTTACATGAACACAATACTGTTCGTCAGGTTGATATTTTATACAGCTGTTTCTTGTCATATCCATTTGAACATAGGTCACATCTTACAAGACTTTTTGTTTAATGAAAACCCTCATACAAAAAAAAAAAAACACGCGCATACACTTTCAGAACAGCCCCATAACCTATTAACGAAATGCAAACACACAAAGTTATGTACATCTTCAATAATGAAGTTTAATAATATCAGCAACTGTCCCAGATTGACAGCTACACTCACAGGCTTTAACTGACCTATAATGAAGTTTGTTCATGCTAAAAACTCATAGTACATCTGTTTCTGTCTTATATTTGTTCATCTCCCAGATGTAGAAAATTAATGCTTTCAAAATGCATTATCTTTTCACCATTGAAAGTAAAAAGAATTCTATTTTTATTTACCTCTTATTAAACTGTTGCCATAAAACATGAGAACATGTTTCTCGTGTTGCACTGTGAACATTTATTTGAATAAAATGAAAAGTTTTCCTTTAGCAATGTTATTTTATTTACTTGCTTCCACTTAAAATGTGTTGTCAGATCAAGCCAAAGGTCGTAATCCAGTCATTCCCCTATGCAAAAGTAAAAAGCATATCAATTTTACTTACATCATGCCCTGTATACTTTTACAACTCATCTCTCACCTCAAAAGCTAAGATTATAGCCTATAATCTTACATGTGATTTTGTCCAGGCTTTCTCCTCTTTTCACAATGCAGTGCCTGCAATTCTTAAAACTAAACAAGGAAAAAGGGGGCACCTGTTTACTTTAAGTACCCCTATAGCGCACAAAAATAAGTGAAAATGCTTTACTATACAGCATGTAGTATATGTTATGTCTTATAAAAACACCATTGAGAACAGAAATTGTTTTACTTACAGTTACCACTTCCCTTCCTATTCCCCTCTTCTTAATGCTCTTCCAAACATTAATGACATGAAGTAGGATGTATGTTTTGGAGTCCCCCACAAGTTAAGGTAAAAAAAAGTCTAATATTTCCAGTTTTTTTTTGTTCTGCCATATTTTACAAATATGACTGATGCTTTGTAATCCCACATTTATTTATTAATTTCTGAGTTGGTTGTTTTCTTTCTGTTGATTTCCATCTCCCACCTCCAGTGTCTGGTTCATTTCCAATGCACTCTTGGTTCTTCTAATCAACTCCTGTGCTTTTTTCTCTCTCTCTAAAACATTTTCCTTTGGAACAATGGAAAAAGGTTTCACTGGCATAGTCTCTCTATAACCTTTGTTATCAGAATAAGAAGCAGAGTCCTTTGCTGTTTGATAGCTCACTTTTTGTTGGAAAAACATTTGTATTTCCTCTATAGCATGTTCTGCACCCAAAAATTACTTTAATCCTTGAGGAAAAAATATTCTAAAGATAATTGCATACAGCAACTTGAATCTCAAACCTGCTCTCAATATTCCTGATTGCCAGAATAAATTTACTCCTTTTGCCTGGTGTACAGTGAGTAATCATTTTCCACTAACACTCTACTGTTTCCAACTTTTTGTACTTTGCCCTTCTGCCACCTTTTTTTGGAGAATCAACTATTTCTGCTGGTAGTATTGCATCTTTACTATTAGAAATATTGGCTGCTTTCTCATGGCCAGGTTTGGATCATACACACAATGAGCCCTTTCAATTAACAATGCCAGCTGTAGAATAGTCCGGTTGCTTATTTGTGCTTTCATAAAAATAATACAGTCCGTTCCTTTCAGTTTCTCTGGTACTGGTACAGCAGAAAATCTCAGATTTTCCCTACATGCTCTGTCCCCTAACTTTACCATTTTTTGAAACACCTTTGCTTGAGCAGTCTCATACTCAGCCATCTTTTTCTTCATTTCACACTCTGATTTTTGCAGTTTTATCAGTCTTTTATTTGAGTTGATATACTCCTTCATAGTTTTGTTTATTTTAATCATCTCTGTGCACATTTGGCTTATTTTTCCTCTAGATTACTGGAATTCATGTCTTGCACCAAAGTTGGAGCTTGAACTGATTTTCTGAACAGATGCAGGATTCTTCCCAGCCAGTGTTTTTTCCTTACCCTTTGTGGTTGATTTTCTTTCAGGTTCTATAAAATGTCTTCTTTGCTGACATCCAGGTGGCACACTTACTAGCCAATAACTGAAATTTGCCCAGAAAGGCAAATTCACTGTCTCTCCTGAGTATCTGTTTGCACACTGGGAAAGCAGAAATTAAGCTATCACTCAGTGTGCAGACATCTTGGAAGTCACATGTAGTGGATTGTTTATATACTGAAACCAAACAATATAGCAAGTACTGTTGTTATGCAGTGATTTCTTCATTATGTGCTTAATAAAATGAACAGATCTTTCAGCCTGACTTTTAGTGCATACCATGGACTCAGACTAACATGGTGAAACTAACATTTCTCTATAAAGATCATACTTTCTGTATTTGCATACTTAAGTACCACTGTCTGGTTATTATGCCAGGCAAATATAGACTTCAGTGAGTCAATGACACCCTAACACGTGTGACGAATAATCAACATACAGCAGGAAAATGACATTTTGATATCTTAAAACAACTGTATCCAGCATTGGATCATGGTCTTCCTGGAAGTGAACACATGATCATTGGGTCTCTGGATTATTATTTTGATGATTCACATACAGTATAATGCAACATCACTATCACTTGCTCAGTCTGAGTTGACAAACCTAGCCTAAAGAAAGCATCACATGCTATTTCTTTGCATTCAGCTTCACCCAGGTGTAACTTATGAATTTTGTTTGATATTTCATGTCTCAGTTGTCTGGATAGAATTGATTGTTTTAAACAAAAATGCAGAGATACAACTTGTATCTGAGAATGTAATACTGCAGAATTTCCTTTGTAATTGCATCTTTCTTTTAAGACCAACCTTTCAGACACTTAGTTTACCATCTTCTTTTCTGGATCATCCTCAATAAAATGAAATTATCTGGGCTTCTGCTTTATCAGAGATAGATGATGAATAATCCAATTAACTACCAATTCATTCCCTAAGAGTTTCTCATTTTTCTCCTGGAACTATGGTGGATTCATCATAGGTTCATAGGTTCATACTAGGCTATCTGCCCTGGGGCAATTATAAGCCTAGCCCGATTCTGTATGGCTTACGCCACCCCTTGATTTGAGTATACTGTGCCCTTTTTTAAGGTTTAGTTTACTGTGGCTCTGTCTAATAGTGACATGGGAGTAATCCCTGGGACAAACCTACGATCCCCCATCCACTTATCGAGATTCTTCTTGAAGACATTCAGTGAGGTGCTCTGCCTCACATGAACTGGAATTCTATTCCAGAGCGAAGGGAGCCTCTGTGTTATGAACCTGTCCCTCCAGCAAGTTCTATTTATTTCTGTGCTGAGGTTCAAGTCCCTCGAGCATGTGGCTCTAAGGGATTTAGATTTACTGAGGTGGAGCATGTCCATTAATTTTGGATTTGACATAGCTTTGTATGTCAGGCATAGATCGCCTCAAAGTAGGCGGTATGCAACTGAGTAGAGCTGGAGTTTTTTTTAACTGAGCAGCATATGGCATCTGTTTGAGACCCTTGATCCTCTTGTTGAGATACTTTTGGGATCTTTCTAATTGCTGTAGGTGTCGGGTAAGGTACATCCCAAAAGGGGCATTGTATTCTATGATGGGCCTGATGAGGGATGAATAAAGGGGCACGATTACCTCTCTTGATCTAGATGTGAAACCCTTCGTGATGAGGTGGGCTATGTAGAAGGTCTTTCTAACCACTTTGGCAATGTGGTTTTCAAAGGAGAGATTGCTATCAACTTGGGTCCCCAGGTCCCTAATAACTTTCTCTGTACTTAATGGGTTTCCGCCTATGTGGTAATTTGTGGGCACATTGTTTTTGCCAAAGGGTATGACTATACATTTTTTGGCATTTAGCTTTAGACCATAGCGCTGGCACCAGTTATCTGTCTCTGTGAGACCTTTTTGAAGGATGTTTGTGTCAGCTGGAGAGTTGATTATGGCGCCCAGTTTGCAGTAGTCTGCGAACTTGGTGAGCCATAGTCCTCCCACGTTTGCCTGTACCTCGGAAAAGTATATACCGAACAAGAGTGGTCCCAGGACAGAACCCTGTGGGATGCCACTTGTGACCGGTTTCGAGTCTGACATGGCTCCAGCAACTCTCACTCTGTGGGTTCTGTCTTTGAACCAGTTTGCGACCCATCTTGTGACATAGGGGTTTATATTTAAGCTGGATAGCTTATCTATGATGCCCGAGTGGGGTATTGTGTCAAATGCCTTTGCAAGGTCCAGATAGGCTGTGTGGACTACCTTCCCTTCATCTATGGCTTTGGTGACTGTTTCAAAGAAGTCAACCAGGTTCAAAAGGCAGGATCTGCCCTTGACAAAGCCGAACTGGGTAGGATCTAGTGTCTGTAGGTCCCCAATGTCTTTGTTTATGAGCTCCATGATGATCCTCTCCATAGCCTTGCAGACTAAGCTAGTCAGGCTTATGGGGCGATAGTTTCCAGGGTCCGTAGAGGCTCCACCTTTGTGGAGTGGGACCACTGTTGCTGCACGCCATTCTGTGGGCACATATCCAGTAGTGAGGCTGAGATTGTATAGCTGTTTTATTTGAGGGATTAGTTCCTCTTGTAGTTCATGTAGGACGCAATCTGGGATGCCATCTGGTCCCATGGAAGCAGTGTTTTTGCTTTGGAGAGGGCAGCCTTCACCTGAGCATCTGAGATGTTTGGAGGCAGCCCTCTGCCAGGATAGATACTTGCTCTTTGGGGGAGAGTTTGCACTGAACCTGTCTGCCAGGATATTGGCGATGTCTGTGGGTTCAGTGTATTTTTTGTCGTTTAGAATCAACTCAGAACAAGTCTGGGAGTTGCATCCCAGGTTTCTAATATAACTGAAAAAAGCCTTATGATTGTCTTTGGTGTCCTGTGCAATTTTTCTCTCGAAGCTGGCCTTGGAGGACTTTATGAGGGATCGTAATTTTTTGCTAGTACTGATCAGAGATGCCTTCCCTATTAGGGATTTTGCTCTATCATGTAGTAGCTTCCTTCTGTTGTACAGTTTATTTATGGCAGGGGTCCACCAGACTGGACGCCTGCCTTTGGATGATTGGGTCTTGGTTTTGTTTGGGATAGCATGATCCATGCATTCCTGGAGATGTCCGTAGAATGCATTTAAATAGGATTCTGCAGTTTGGGCTGTAGTTTCCACTGGCCCTGGGGCCTTGAAGGATTCCACTTCACTTTTGAGAAGTTTTTCACTGTGGTTTTCTGGGCTGGGGGTGGGGTCGGGATGTGGACATCCAGTGAAATTAATTTATGGTCTGATCTTACCAATGAGGGATATACTTCTGGTGTGGAGCATAGAGTCCCCATGTTGGTAATGATCAGGTCTAGTATGTTGTCCCCTCTTGTGGGAGTGGTGACTAGTTGTTCCATAGCATTTGAGTTTATAATTTTCAGGAATCTTTGGGCTAAGGTGCTGGGGCTTGAGTAGTGCTTCCAGTCAATGTTTGGGTAGTTGAAGTCACCCAATATAATGGTGTTCGGAGAGATCTTAATGTTCTCCAATGTTTTCAGGAAAGCCGAATGGGATTCCTGACTTTGAGAGGGTGGTCTGTAGGATGCTATAAACTGAAAAGCAGTCTTGCCCACTGTTAGTTGCACATGGATGGTCTCCGATACCGTGCAATGCCACTAACCTGGAGGTGTGGATATCCTTGATAAATATGGAAACTCCCCTCCTTTTGTGGTTCGGTCCGGTTTTGGGGCGAAAAGCATGATATGAGGTATAGCCTGGTAGTGCTGGGGTGCTCTCTGGAGCCTTGAACCAGGTTTCTGTCACTGCACAGATATCGATGTTCTCCATACTGAGGAGAGCTTGAAAAGTGCATCTTGAGGTTAAGACTTCTGGCATTTAGCAGCATTACCCTTAGTTTCTTGTTCCTTGTACTGTCTATGGGGGTGGGTTTGACTTTTGAGCCTTGCCTAAAAAAGGCACTATGGGGGGGGCAAGAGCCTTTGCCAATATCCAAAAGCCCAGCGGTGACAGGTGCAAGCCGTCCCTAGCGAAGCAACGTGGCTTGTCGAGCATGTCATCCCAGGCTGACAGATACTGGATCCCCTTTGAATGACACCAAAATTTTAGCCAATTGTTAAAATCAATCATTTTGTCTTTGTACTGTGGCATCATTCTAGGTGAGGGTAAGATGCTGCTTAAGGTCAGGGTCATACCAGCCTGGGCTACATGATGAGAGAGCTCCTCTATGTCTCTTTTCATGTAGTCCAGGGAGGTACGTCTCAGGTCATTCACACCAGCATGTACAATGACTGTGTCATATTTGTATTTGCTTTGGAGTGACCTGAGTGCTTGCGTTATGTGTCAGATCCTAGCACCCGACAGGCAGCTCACTGTGACCTTCTCTTTATTTAGCCTGGTGAGCGGGACATCAGTGTGTCTGACAATAGAGTCACCTATAACAAGAGTATCAGGTGTGTTATTCAGCCTTAAGGGCTGTGGCTGCTTGGCACACTGACTTTGTGGGTTATGTGTTGTGTGTGTTTTGTTTTGAGGTAGCGTTTGTTTGGATGTCTGCTTTGGAGGTCTCTGTTGCTTAGGTAGA
>NC_056747.1:337871399-337921399 GCF_019279795.1 Protopterus annectens | reverse complement strand
ATTCTGAGTAGCAGAATGACCTCAAATGGCAGTAACCTCCTTGTTGAATTCAAGTTATTGGAAAGCATGTTTTTGGAAAGAGGTTACCCTAAGGATTTAATCAACGAAGTAAAGGGTGAAGTTTTGATGGGTAGAAGTGACAGATTTGCACCTATTTTAGTAAAAGAGAAACCTATTCCTAGTGATCTACCCACAGGGGCCAACTATATAGATCATTCAAATGGTGAAGCTTTCATCACAGATTACAATGGTGACGCCAACTTCATTAGGAATGCAATTGAAAAAGAGTGGACTAAGTTTGCTAGTCTGTCTGACTTGCACACAATTTTTCTAAACCCCTTCAAATGTATATATAGGAAGGGGCAATCCATAAAAAATATACTAAAGAGGCAACAAAATAGTTTTAACCCTAAGAACAAAGTAGGGACTTACAAGTGTGGGTTTTGTCCACAATGGCCTTTTGTTTCCAATACTAAGGATGTATATCTTGCAAGTAGAGACAGACTCATTACAGTGAGGTCCCATTATACATGTGACACTAAAAGAATAGTACACCTTGCTTTGTGTGAAGCTTGTGAGGCGTTTTATGTAGGGAAGTCTGAAAGAAAGCTTAGAAAGCATATGAATGAGCATATGTATGATATTAAGAAAGGTGACCATAAGAATGCACTTTATAGACTTTCGGCTTTTCCCGGTTAGGGGTCGCCACAGTGGAACTTCAGTCCGCTCATGATTGGCAGTGGATTTTTATGATGCCGAATTGCCAGCCCGACACCCAACCTTCAACGAAGGCACACCCATTCATGCTTGCACCTACCTGCATGTCTTTAACATCACTCAACCACGGGGAGGGCATGCAGACTCCACACAGAAGGCGCTCCAGCTGAGAATCGAACGGGAAAACCTCTTGTTGTGAGGTGACAACACTAACCGCTGCACCACCGCGGCTTCAAGGTGCAGTTTCAAGTTTTTCATTTTGGAAGATGTCTCTATTGATGTAAGAGGTAGATCATGGGAGACGTGTTTGGAATATAGAGAACTTTACTGGCAATCAGTATTAGAAGCAAATAAAGAGCCAGGTTTGAATGACATGATTTCTCTTGCCTCAGTTCTAAATATGAGGTCAGCTAAGTTATAAGATACTTTATAGTGTGAGGGTATCACATTTTAGTCCAATTTGCTTTCTGATGCAATGTATTATTCAAATTTCCACAAGGGGAGATAATGTCATGCTTTATACTTATGTGGAACTTGACAAGTATTTTACATTGAATTTTTTTATCTTTCACTTTTAATATTTTTTTCAATAATTTTTATTTTCATTTTACATTTATATAAATCACAACCATTTCCATTCTTACAACATGACCATAAGTGAGTGTTATACATTGTAGTCAGTATAGTAACATGTAGGTCATAAAACATATTTATTTACACTATATACATAGATGCTTTCTCAGTCAATTCCGTTGTTATAAAAACAGCACATACAATAACAATTTCAAGTCCATAGCCTTGCTGTGTGATCGTGTGTATATTTCTAGGCTCCTTTATAACTTGTTACTATGTAGTATGTATGATGTTTTATGCTAATATGATGTTAAAGGTTTGTTCCCAAATTTCTCGGGCTTTCATGTTTTTGTTTCTTTTATCCATTACTAATTTATGAGCTAAAAGATGTTTTATAGCTATTTTTTTTGAATCCCTCCCAAGAGGTATGTATAGGGTCTAACCATTTGAGAGCTATATATATAGCTTCATTAGTAAGAAAATTATTATAAGTGTATTCGCTTGTTTTCCTGAGATGTTAGATGGGAGAATATGTAGAAGGGTAAATTCCCATGCTAGTGTTGATGTTTGATACCCCATTTTTTGCAGTTGTAACTTGAGGGAATTCCAGAGTTTATACACATATTTGCAACTCCAAAATATATGCATTAGGTCTGCTACCTGATCCTTACAGTGTGGACAGTATGGTGATTTTGATGCATTGAATTTGTGGAGTATTGCAGGTGTGAAATCTGCGTTATTTATCATGAGCTGCGTATATGACAGTTTTTTAAGGGGTATAATTTTCAGTGTAAGATTGACTGCGTGTCTTACTTCCTGGTCGTCCATGGATGGTTTTAATTTTCTCCAATAGTTAGAGAGAAGGAGGTTCTTCTGAAATTTGATTTCACATATCATTTTATATGAGTTAGTTATTGTTTTCCTTGTTGTAAGAATAGTCCTCCAAAGCAGAGTACTGTTTTCCATGTCACTATTAAGTATAGTAAAGGTTTGGAGGCAGCTGGAACATAACTCTTTGATTTGTCTTAGAATTATTATATATGATGTAGGTAGATTTAGGTTACTTCTCATTTTTTGGATTGTACAGCTAAGGTATGGGTGGATATCTTGGACTATTTTGTCCTTTAATAGAGGAAAGGTCAAGGTCTAGCATCTTGTTATTTATTTTTAATTTTGGATTTTTATGGAGGGGTTGTAGTGTTACCATAGCTTGACCAAGGTTTAAGGAATGAAAAAGTTTTGTGTTATATTTATAGAATGTTTTAAAGGATCTATAATGTTGTAAGTTTGTAATTTTTTTTATGTTTAAAAAGGGAAGCACTTTGGGATTGATAACTACTTCATAGGTTGGTACTAGGCTATCAGCCCTAGGGCCTATACAAGCCTAGCCATAACAATTCCCTGGCTATTTCTTCCCACAGTATTTACTTCCCTATGCTTTAGTGTACCTATAAAATATTGTCACCCAAGGAGGTGACCAAGTTTTTGCTGTCGGGTTATGTTCTACTATTCTCAATATTCTATTAGTGCTGATAATAGAGTAGTAAGTTTTAAAATCTGGCAGGTTCAGACCCCCGTTGCTCTTGGGAAGTGTTAGTTTTTGATGAGAGATTGTGTTTTTTTTTTTTTGGGTTCCCATATGAATTTTGCTAGGAAGGTGTGAATTTGTTTGGAGAATTTATTATGTATAGTTATCTGTGATGTCATGAATATATGTTAGTCTAGGTAGTATGTTCATTTTGATTATTGATACTTTGGCTAGGAATGGCAGCTTAAGGTTATTCCATCGTTTACAGTCTTGCATTATGCTTTGCCATTTAAGAGTTATGCTATGTTGGTAGAATTCCTTGTTGCTCTGGAAGAAAGTAATTCCCAGATATTTGGTGGTTTCTTTAATTTTTATTGTATCTATTAGTGGTATTAGTGAGATAAGTTTGAGTGGCCTTAAGGGGAAGATATTAGCTTTATTAAGGTTTAATTTGTAGTTAGACATAATTGAAAATTGTTCAATTGCAGTTATTGTTTTATGTCGTCTGAATTTAGTGTAGTGAAGTATATGTTCAGATCATTTGCGAAGGCGGTGAGATATACTTTGAAGTTGTGTTGAGGGAGGGTTATGATATTTTGTTTAATATATAGAAACAGGGGTTCTAGGTAGAGGTTGAATAGAAAGGGTGATAACGGACATCCTTGTCTTGTTCCGTTTTTTATCATAATTCTATTTGACCATGTTTTATTTATATATAGGGATGTGTATGGATTGCTATAGAGAATGTGAATGATATGAATGAAATTGATAGGTATGTCAAAATAAGGTAATGTTTGAAGTAAGAATTCTAGGTTGACCCTGTCAAATGCCTTGTGGGCATCTACTACCATTACGTAGATATTAGCATTCCTCTGATTTGCAAAGGACATTAACGCATGCAATGTTAGAGTGTTATCACTGGTCTGTCTGCATGGTGAGTAGCCAGATTGTTCTGGAGAAATTATTTTCTCCATCAGGTTTTTTAATCTATTTGCAAGTATTGAACTCAGGATCTTTGTATCTATGTTTAAAACGGAGATGGGTTTATAACTATCTGAATTTTTGGGGTCTGCATGCTCTTTTAATATGAAAATAGTTTTGGAGGCATTGAAGTGAATATCATTTATGTTATTTATTATATAGTTCAGCACATAGTATAATAGTTTAGCATTTAGTAGAGTGAAAGTTTTATAAAATACTGAAGCAAGTCCATTTGGTCCTGGGGCCTTATGTGATTTTAAATGTTCAATTGTGCTTATCTCACTGATGGAAATAGGTTCCGTTAGTTTTTTTTTGTTGATCTAAATCTAGTTTAGGAAAGTTTAGTTTTTGAAGAAAACGAGCTCTATCTTCCTTAGAGGTTTGTAATGTTTGTTCTCCATAAATTTGAGAATATATTTGTTCGAATACTTTGATAATTTCTTCATTTCTTGTGTAGTTTTTGTCCCTGTAATTTACTTCTGATATATTTGAGGTGGTTTTATGTTGAAAGATGATTCTGGCCATAGCTCTGGATGATGTTTGGGCTTCCTCAGCGTAATTAGCCAAAATTCTTGCCTCATAAAATGACAGATTTCTGTTTCTAACATACAGAGGTCTCTCTCTAGTTTTAGGAGATCAACTTCAGTTTGGTTATTAGGGTTATTTAGTAGTTCTCTTTCAAGTTGTTCTATTTTCCCTTTCAATGTATACTCCCTCTTTTAGTTGTATTTTTTATAATATGCTGCTTTTTTGATGAATATTACTCTGATTTGTGTTTTGGCCGCAGCCCATTCTATGTCTATTGGGACTTGGGATCTGGAGATATTTGCAAGGGATGTCTTTAATATTTCTTCAACTTCTTTTATTACATCTATTTTGATGAGCAGGTTAGGATTCAGTGACCAGTTATGACCTCATTTGCTAGGTACAGTTTTTTGTCCCAGTTGATAATCAATGTAATTTTGGAATGATCTGAGAAAAATCTAGTGTGTATAATTGTTGTTGGATCCATGTTAATGACTATGTCTGAGATTAAAAAGAACTCTATTCTTGACCACATTTTGTGACATTGAGAATAGAATGGGAATTCCCCGGATTTATTATTGTTATTCCCATATTTAAAAGGGTCATATAGTTTAAAGGCTTGTTTAAGTTCATTTAGACCTACTTGAGGCTTGTTTAGTATGTGATTTAATCGGGTTAGATTTATCCTTTTCTGGGTTTTGATATGTGTTCCAGTCACCCCCATTTATTAGATAGTGATCTTTAAGTTGGTTTAGAATTGGTTAAAGTGACACAAAAAAGTGATGTTGGTTGCTACAGGGTGCATATAAATTAAGTACCATTATAGGTTTTGGTAATCCAGGGTTGGTGAATGTTACTTAATACCATCTTCACAATTTGTCAGCCTTAGTCTTAAGTATCTTCCCCTGAAATTGATTTTTAATTATTATGGCAACACCAGCACTGTTTATTTTACCCCATGTTGCTATGATTTGTCTTATCCATTTTTTTTTTACCAATTTCTGTCCATTGTTCTGTAGTTAAATGTGTTTCTTGTATTAAATATAAGATTGGCTTTGGTTTTCAAGGTAAGACGCAAAAATAGTTTTCTTTTTTAGTTATTTTGGAGTCCCTTAACATTCCACATCTCTATTTCCCACATTTATTTAAGTATGTTTGTTTTACATAACTTGCATGTTAATTTGGTTTTATGGTCTTTACATGTGATGCTGTAGAGTGTTTTTGGAAAGCATCTAACTATTCCTGTCCCTTCCCTGTGCTTACCCATTATACCCCTGGACCAGGAATAATCAGGGGAATAAAATGAGAATTTAAGGTATACTTTGTTTCCCTCTGATCTTTAGTTGTGTTTTCTCTTTGTGAGTAGGTTTAAATCATGGTAGACCCCTTGCGTTACTATATACAATATGAACAAGGCTTAACAAACTAGTTCCTAAAAAAACACTGCTGCGAAATATCCCTAGTCTCTTCCTTTAAACTATTATACAATTATAGTATTGTGGTTAAAGCACAGAACTTATAGTTTTTTAGCTTATGACTTATTCCTTCTAATAATGCATTTTTAAACAACATATTAGTAATCAAATCCTCAGTTAGCGATATCAAGATATACAACAATGTAGCATGAATTTTAAGCTAGACTTGTCTTGTTTACATTTTCCTTTTCCTTATTCTTTTCTTTTCTTCCCCCTCTCCTTTAAACAGTTTTTCTTCCCTACTTTGGTGCCTATACAAACTTCTGTATCAATCTGTAACCATTTTAAAAAAAACGTTATTGGCACCTATAATCAGAAGTAGGAAAATGAGGGGAAGAGAAAAAAATGTTTTCAAGCTTAGCCAAGTATATATTCTGCCAAAGCCTACATACTTAGGTTATATTTGTATGTTCTTATATTTTCCTTTCTCTAAAATGCTTTTACTCTCTACTTA
Source organism: Protopterus annectens (assembly GCF_019279795.1). Taxonomy (NCBI): domain Eukaryota; kingdom Metazoa; phylum Chordata; order Ceratodontiformes; family Protopteridae; genus Protopterus; species Protopterus annectens. The sequence goes on along the minus strand of NC_056747.1, from coordinate 337,915,146 downwards.
CATTTATTCAAGTCAAACATCATTATTTCTGTCATACATCCTTGAGATAGGCTGATTCTGACAGTCTCTCATTTAGTATTTAAGGCTGGATTATTTGGTAAGTCTTAATAAGAGATTCGGAGACTTATTGGTTGTTTTAGTAAAACTGTACCGTATTCTTCAGATTCTTGCTTTGCAGATTTCTGATCACCTTTCAATCTGGTTTTACCTTATAAGCTTGTTTAGATCGATTTATGTGCGTTTATGGCAAGATTAACTTCATAGTCTTGCTGTATCTTCATTTTGGGTTGTTTTGAGGTTGTAGTGGAGCCCTTGAGATCAAAGGGGGAATGATTTTGCTTACCAGAGTCCCAGGAGGTGGTTCCTTCCTATAAATCGTGCATTGGAAACTCCAGTTGTATTTTTGATACTACCCATTTTTCTTTTCACTTTCCTGTGTTCCTCGTGGCTCCCTTCATTGATTTAAGGGCCTAGGAAGTAAGAGGAAGCTCTCAGGGTTGGTTTCCCATCTACAACAATCGTGATTCTGTCCGTTTTTCCACTCGAGGGACATTTACAATTTTTAGTTGTTTTATTTTGTTTCTGGAGGTAGAATCTGCTTAAAAACAGAAATGTTTCTCTTGCCTCTTTGGGGTTAGCGACCATGTATTTAACAATGAAAATTAGTAGATTTGGATATTTCATCTGGAATTTGATTTTCTTTTCTACCAGAAACCTGCAATATGGAGACAGAAGTTGCCTTGCTTGCCTTATCTGGATGGGAAGGTCTTGAGCAAAGGAAATATTATTATTCCAGGTGAGTGTACCTTTCTTCTTGGCTGCAAGTAGGATTTTGTTTACATCTTTGTAGCTTAATATTTTAATACAGACAGGTCTTGGTCTCAGTGGTGATTGTGTTTCTCTCAGAGCTCTGTGGGCTCTTTCTATTATCACTTGTTGTGTTTCTTCAGGGTCGTCTAGCAGAGATTTTATTATGAGTTTGATCATTGGTATTAGATTATGTGACACGGTTTCAGGGATTCTCCTGATGATAATATTGTTTCTTCGTGATCTTGCTTCAAGGTCTGTTATTTTTGTTTGTAGACTTTGCAGATCTTTGTCATGGGAATCAGTTCTTTGAGCAACAGAGTCTATTTTTATTTCAGTTTCTAGTATTTTCTGCCTCACATTTTTCCATTCTGGTTAGTATTTGGTTAAATGAATCACCAAATGTTTGAAATTGTAAAGACATTTCCTGTATTGCTTGGTGGATAGGTAGTAAAGCAGTTTTAATGTCTTCCAGGTTAGCTGGCTGGTCTGCCTTGGTTTTATTTGTAGATTTAGTATTGTCTGGTTGCTTATTTGTCCTTTGTCTTTTTGGGGTTGTGTCTTTATCTGGTGAGGCTAGTACCAAGAATTTGGTTTTAGTTGTTATGGTGTCCATATTATTTTCTTCTTTCAACATCCTTCTGCTTGGTGCTTTTTCGGACTTTGTATATGAGTGCAGGGCCTCAGCACCACATGGCTTCAGTTGTTTTCCAAGATCTTAGATAATCCTGTTGTTTTTAAAAGAAATCTGTTGCTTTTTTTTTCTTCATTTGATTGCTGTTTATCATCTGGAATAGATGTTCAGTCTTATTTCCATGTTGTCTTCTGGGTTTATTTTAATCCAGGGTATTTTAGAGAGCTAGGTCCTAGCAGTGCTCACAGAATAGCTGCCATCTTGAATTCACCACTTTTAATAATTTTGATATTCAAGTTTTTAGTATATCCACACTACATATTTTATATTTACATTTATTCAGTCCTATAGTTGTGCAATATGTGCTTGTTTTAGAAATTTAATTTTAGTGTTTTACACCACATCTTAAATTAACTTATTAGGTAATGATTGGTTTATTAAAGGGGTTATATATATTGTGTGTTTTTAGAGTCCTGTAGTTTTCTGAGGAAGTCTCTATCATTTTGGATGAAAACGCAGTTCTTCTGGGAAGTTTTCATGTGGAAGTGTTTTCACTTTTTGGTTTATGTGATTTGGCTGTGAATTACATTAAAGGTTTTTGCTCTGGTGTTCGGCTCATCTGGAGTGTTCTTTTCTGTGACTTGGGTCTTATTTTGAACACTTTTCCTCCTTTTTATGGATTTTATACTCCTAAATACTTCATTTTATCATGTCCCCATAAATATTGATATTGCTGAACCAATATTTATGTAGGTACATAATTTATCGTTATTGCCTTTGTTTTAGTTCATTAATTTTGTATCCCAAAAAGATTTGAAACTGTTTCAATATGTTCCACAAAACTGTAATGTCTCTTTTTGGTTTTGTCAGGTATAAAATAATATAATCTGCAAATAGAGCTACCTTTTCTTGACTATCATACCAATTATACCCTTGTATTTTCGAGTCCCTTATTTTCTTTGCCAATGTTTCTAAATATAATGCAAATAAAGGGGAGAGAGAACACCCTGCCCAGTTCCTCTGCTCAAGCAGAAATTATCAGAGACGACCCCCCCACTTTAATTTTTCGCCTCCGATCCCTCATATATCCTCTTAATCATCCTTATAATTTTATCAGGAAATGCAAATGCTTCCATTGCTCTGCTTATAAAGTCCTAGCTTACTCTGTGAAATGCTCTCTCTGCATCAAGACCCACTAACAACAGTGATACTTTCTTATATTCTGCTACTCTCTGGGTCATCAGTGCTCTTTTAATGTTGTCAGCTGTTTGCCTCCTTCCACAAAACCACACTGATCCATATCTATCAACTTTGGCATTACCTTTGCCATTTGTTTAGCCATTATAGACATATACACTTTATAATCATGGTTTAGTAGTGAAATGCGCCTGTTATGAAGCTGGATCTGATGATCTTTACCCTCTTTAGATATTAAAGTTACCACTGCTTTCTTCCAGGATGTTGGTACTTCTCAAAAAAATTATGAAACAAAACCTTCCAGACCTTTATCAATTTTTCCCTCTTAGCTTCCAAATCTCCACAGGAATACCAACTACTCCTGGGACTTTCCTGCAGACTGGTTATACATCACGACTTTCCTGCAGACTGGTTATACATCACCATTTTTATCTCATCTCCTTTTATCCTGTTAGTAACTGAGCATCCTCTACCTCTAGCTTTGGCATATTTAATTTTCCATAAACATTTCCATTTGTACCTTTTCTTGATTTCCGTATTTCTTTGCTTTATACAGACTTTCATAGAATTTCTGAAATATTCCTAATATTTTATAGGATTCCTTATAATCCTTGTTATTGTCTCCCTAAGCTTGGTGACAGCCCCTTCTACTTTCTGTTGCCTGAGTTGTTGTGCTAAAAGTTTTTGCGCTCAGGAGTTATTATCAAAAACAGTTAACAGCAATCTTTCTAAACTCATTCATATTATCCAGGTAATCTCTTACTTTTGTTTAGCATTCTGCAGTTGCTCCTCTTGGTGTTCTGTGAGTCCCCCCCTATTTTGCAATACTTGAACATTTGTCAGTCCCTCTAAATAATTCTTATTAATTCTTAACCGTATCTCTGTTTCCACCCTATTTTTAAATTCAACTTTGATTTTATCCCACTCCCTAGCTAAATTTTCAGAAGAAGTTTCTATCCTTTCTAAAAGCTCCTGGATAATTTCCACTACCTATTCCTTAAATTCCTCTCTTTTCAACAGACAGGTGGGAAAGTGCCAGTCTCTCATTTTTATTTCATTACCTTGCATTTTATTTTAGTTATTACTGGCATATGATCTGAAATAGTTATTGGGTGCATATCAAGTCCTTCAATTAAATGCACATGTTCCCGTGAAATGTAAATTCTGCCTAGCCTAACCCAGTCTTTGTATTTTTGGGAATAATAAGTAAATTCACTACGAACTCCTACTACTGAATTCACATTTTCTATGCCAAATATTTGAATAAATGTCTTTAAAAATCTACCCTCAATTGTTATAGTTTCCCTTCTGGACCCCCAGACACATCTTCGCTGTTGCAAATCAAATTCTAGTCCCCACCTGTAAGTAATATTCCTTGCTAAAAGCTGATTATTTCTCACAGAATTTTCTTAAGCTCCATTATAGTAGTTTTTGGTGAACTGTAACTACATGCCAGTGTAATCCTCATCCTTTGTCAGTAGCCCCTTAGTACAAGTCTACCATTATCGTCTTTTTATCCTCTATCAATGCTGGAGCTCCTCTTGCAATTAATACAAGCATTCCTTAACTTAAAAATGTTGTTGCACATAAAAGGTGGGAATAATAACTTTTTAACATAATAGTGCTTTCTATAGTATCTTTAAATGTAAATGGTCTCACAAATATATACAAAAAAGAAGCAGTGGTGAACTATATTAAAAATTTTCAGAGTGCAAACAGCTATGCTACAGGAGCTGCATTTGGAAAGAAGTGAGGGTATGAATTTTATAAGGAAAGGTTTTCAGAATGATTATTCAGCGGAATACCTAGGATAGAGGAAATGAGTACATATATTAATTGCAAGGGGAACTCCAATGGTGACAGAAGAGGATAAAAAAAAAGGTAACAATGGTAGATCTTTAGTACTAAGGGGCTACTGGCAAGGAAGGAGGAGGATTACACCTTGGTATCTATTTATATTCCACCTAAAACTGTTATAACTGAATTTAAGAAAATTCTGGAAGAAATAATCAGCTTTCAGCAGGCAATATTACTTATTGGTGTGGACTGGAATTTGATTTGCAGCACTGAATATGCATCTGGTGGGGAGGCAGAAGGGAAAATATAACAAAGTAGGGGAGGTATTTGAAGAAATTTATGAAAATATTTGGCATGGAAGATGTGTATTCAGTAGTAGGAGTTTGGAGTGAATTTACATATTATTCCCCAAGATACAAAATCTGGGCTAGGCTAGACAGAACTTACATTTCAATGGAACAAATGGATTTAATTGAAAGTTTTGATATGCATCCAATAACTATTTCAGATCATGCACCAATATATGAACTAAACTAAAAATGCAGGGTAAAGAAATAAAAATGAGACACTGGCACTTTTCCACCTATCTGTTGAAGGGAGATGAATTTACGTAGTGGGTAGTGGAAATTATTGAGAAGTTTTTAGAGAAAATAGAAATTTCTTCTGAAAATATAGCTAGGGAGTGGAAGAAAATTAAAGTGGAGTTTAAAAATAGGGCTGAAATGAAAGAGAGATATGGTTAATAAGTAGCCAGAATTATTTAGAGGTACTGACAAATGATAAAGTATTGCAGAATTGGGGAATCTCACAAACAAGAAGAGGAGCAACTGCAGAATGCTAAACAGAAAATAAGGGATTACCCTCAATAACATGCATGAGTTTATAAAGATTGCTGTTAAGCAACTGTTTTTTGACAACTCCAGAGCACAAAAACTTTTAGCACAATGACTCAAGCAACAGAAAGTAGAAAAGGGTCACCAAGCTTAGGGAGCCCATAACAAGGAAGATAAGAGATCTTTTAGAGGTACTAGAAATATTTTGGAAATTGTATGAAAACATCTATATAAAGCACAGAAATATGGAAATCAAGAAAGGTATACAAGGAAATGTTTATGGAAGAATTAAATATGCCAAGGTTAGAGGTAGATGAGGCTCAATTACTAACAATTAGTACAGGAGATGAGATAAAAATGGTGATGTATAACCAATCCACAGGAAAGTCCCCAGGAAAAGATTGTACTGCTTTGGAAGTTTGGAAGCTAGGTAGGAAAAAACTGCTAAAGATCTGGAAGGTTTTGTTTAACAGTATTGTAAGAGGAGGAGAAGCACCAACATCCTGGCAGAAAGTGGTAGTGGCTATAATATGCAAAACGGGTAAAGGCCCATTAGATTCAGCTTCATCCAGACCGATTTCAATCCAAAACTTGGATTATAAATTGTTTATGGCTAAAAGAACAGCAAAGGTGATGCCAAAACTGGATGAATATAACAAATATGGATGAATGTGGTTTTGTGGAGAGGAGGTAACCATTTGACATTAACAGCATTAATGATCCAAGAACAAAGCCGAATGTAAAAAAATAACCACTGTTGTTGGTAGGTCTTGATGCAGAGAAATCATTTAACAGAGTAAGCTGGGAGTTTATAAGCAGAGCATTGAAAGCATTTGCATTCTCTGATAAAATTATAAGGCTGATTATGAGGATATATGAGGGATTAGAGGCAAAAATTAGAGAGAGCGGATTCCTCTCTGATAATTTTTGTTTCAGCACAGGAACTAGGCAGGGATATCATCTTCCCCCTTTTTATTTGCATTATATTTAGAACCACTAGCAAAGAAAATAAAGGACTTAGAAATTCAAGGATATAATTGGTATGCTAGTCATGAAAAGCTAGCTGTACTTGCAGATGGTATTATTTTATACCTGATAAAACCAGAAAAGGACATTTCAGTGCTGTGAAACATTTTAAGGCAGTTTCAGATCTTTTTAATGAAGCCAAAACAAGGGCAATAGCTGTAAATTATGTACCCATACACAAATTGGTTAAGCAATATCCATGTTTATGATGACATGATAAAATGAAGTACTTAGATGTACTTGTAATTTTTTTAATATCTTTATTAAACATTACATTACAGTAACAGAAAAAAAATCATACATTTTAACAATTTTTATTTACTCAGCACTATATAAATTGCTCAACTCCTACCTTCCGTTAAATTTCAATACTCCAGCCGAACACTATTCTGCATGTATTGGTCCAAGAAATTCTATTTATTTCTATGTAGTTTGCTCCTTTCCATTTCCTTTTATTTTTTTTTCTCTCGTATACATATTTAGTACTTAATTGCAGTTGGCCTGCATTATGTTTTTTTGCAGCCAATAGCATTAAACTTATTAAGGTCTTACTATGTCTGGTCAATTCAGATCCTATACCCCAGCTCAGAAAAATCAATTCCTTAGTTACAGCCATTTGGTTCCCCAATATTTTTGACAAAGTATCCTGTAGAGAACCTTTAAAATCTGCCAACTCATTGTATTCCCAAAAAGCATATTTTCAATCACCTCCCTCTGACTTAAGTAAAATTCTCTGAAGTCTGCTTGGGGTACAAAAATACCATGCAAACACTTCCAAGCAAAAATCCTAATCCTTGACTTTGCTGCTTAGTTGGGAGCCATACATACATACATACATACACAGCTGCCCTCCCGTTATTCCTTTGTATAGTACTATCACATTCTCTCTTTCTAAAGGTTTCTAATACCCTTTGATTGATTCTTACAGTTAATGCATGCAAACATTACAAGAAGCAAAAATGTATTATTTATTTTATTTTACATTTGTTGACCGGGATAGTCTAGCTGGATATATGTCCATTTTCAGTAGAGGCCCTGGAAGAAAAGCTCCAAACACGAATAATGACAAAGTTAACAATGTATAGAACCAGTAAGAATCACAATACAGAGGTAGTATCGGTCTAGTGAACAGTTGTAATAAGAAATTTGTAAATTAAATAATTTTAGTAAAAATTAAACTAAAAAATGCTACAAAAATTAAACTAAACAATTCTACAAATCACACTAGAAGGTATGAGCAAGTCTTAGATAAGGGAAATAATATATATGTTATTCTCATATTACAGAGTAGGAGTTGTAAGTAGATTTGGAGGCAAAGGTTACAGGAGTAGGGATAGGGTTAAGAATAGAAAGTGAAAAAAAGATGTCAGTCTGGGTTAGTACATGGACAAAGCCAGTGAGTTTTCAGATGTTCTTTAAGATGTTTTTTAAAAAGAGAAGTAGAAGCGATGGTAGATAATTCAGCAGGAGGCTGATTCCAGAATTTTCCTGCAGTGTTTGAGAAAAGTGAATCCCCGGCTTTGTTGTTAGCTTTATTTGATAAAACTAGAAGCTTGTTAGCAGAGCGTAGTGTAGCTAGATTAGTATATGGAGTAATTAGATTAGTCAGGATAGGGGTGTTGTCAGGGTGGTATAGGATCTTTTGCGTAATAAGTAATTGTTGAAAGAGTATATGGTTTTGCAGTTCTAGCTATCCAAGTTGTTTGAGGTTAAGGCAGTGGTGAGTTTTAAAGTGGGAACTTGTGATGAATCTAGCTATGCCATTATAACAGGTGGAGAGTTTAGAGAGGTTGTTTTTGGATAGGTTGGTATATATAACAGAGGCATAGAAAAGGGTGGAAATGAGGTGGGTCTGAGCAACTGTTTTCCTTGCAGAAGTGGTGAGGAAGGGTTTTATTCTATAGAGGGTGCCAAGTTTTCTGTTGACAGAGTTTATAGTGGAGTTTATGTGTTCATCATAGTTGAGACAATTATCAATAGTTACACCTAGTAGGCGGGGTAGTATCTGGGATAATGTTGGTACCATTGTTAGAGGTTATAGAGAAGAATGGAATGGGTGATTTATGAGTAGGAGTAAAAAACAGTAGTTTTGGGTTTTTTTAGGATTTAGGAGGAGGCAGTGTTGCATAAACCAGTTTTCAACATTCTGAAAAACAGTTTGGGTGAGGGAGTGGAGAGAGGATATATCCTTGGCTGTACATATTAAGGTGGAGTCGTCTGCATATTGAATGCAGGTGGCTTGAGGTATGTTCATGTGTAAGTTGTTAATAAATAAGGAGAAGAGTAGGGGACCTAGGATAGAGCCCTGGGGTACTCCAATATTTACTGGAAGTAGTGAAGACAGATTGTTATGCCAAAGTACTGCTTGCTGTCTATTTTCCAGATAAGATCTAAACCATTGTATGGCTTGAGGATCAAGAGAGTGAGTCTTTAGTTTGTCAAGCAGTAGGCTATGGTTAACCACGTCAAAGGCTTTTGACAGGTCAATAAATAGTGCAGAGGAAAATGAGTTATTGTTGCAGTTTTTATATATAGAGTCAGTAAAGGATAAAAGGGCAGTAGATGTGCTATGGAATGGCCTAAAGCCATGTTGGCAGTTTGCCAGTAGGTTATTTTGTAGTAAGTGGTTAAGTAGTTGTTTGTGAATACAATTTTCAATTATCTTAGCTAATGGGGAGAGTAGAGCAATAGGGCGAAATTTAGAAAGCTCTGTAGATGGTCCCCCTTTATGTAGAGGGATGATATGGGATATTTTCCATAGAGCAGGGAATTTGCCCTCAGAGACAGTTCTGTTAATAAGGATAGAAATGGGATAGTCTATGGCTTTTGCGGCTATTTGTAGGTATTCAGATGGGAGTTGGTCAGCAGAAGGGGTGCAATGTTTCAATTTTTGAAGTAGCTTACAGATGAGAGATGTAGATACAGGTTGTAGTTGAAAGGTAGGTAATGAAGTATTGCAGATATTTGGTTGGGACGCAGTAATGGGTGGTAAAGAATTGGCCAAGGTTTGAATGGCTTCTGTAAAGTAGTTATTAAAGGCATCAGGGATCAGGTTAGAGTTGCTATTGTTGAAACCGGTTGGGTCTGGAGTAGTAGTGTGACCTGGCTGAAGGAGTTTGTTTATTGCAGACAAGAATTTTTGTGGAGTTTGTTGATTGGTTTGTTGAAGGTGTAGGTAGAAATCTTTTTTGTCTCTAAGAATATCCTTCTTAGTGGCGTTTCTTAGCTGTTTAAATTGGAGGTGGGTTGTTGGACATTTGGTAGATCTTCATTTAGCCCAGATTTTATTTCTGAGGAGCATCTTTTGCCTAGTTTGTTTTGTGAGCCGGGAGGCAGATTTGTTTTTTATTTTAGTGGAGCGATAAGGTGCATGGGAGTCTAAGATTTGAAGAAAGTTAGTATTAAAGTAGGTAACAGCTTCGTCTAGTTCTAGATAGGTTAGTGGTGACCGGTCACATGCTTGCAATTCGGTTAAGAAGCTGTCTGGATTAAATAATTTTTTTTAAGCGGGAGGTTTTGAGATTATGAGTAGTTGCAATATGGACTTTTTGTCTAATAATGTAGGTATGTGGTCACTGATGTCATCTGGGAGGGGTCCTGGAGTATAAGATTTAGGGTGGCTATTAATACGGATCCAGTCCAAAGTACTTTCCTTGTTACTAGGTTTATGGATTCTTGTAGTAGTAGTTATTAATTGTGAGAATCCAAAGAGGTTTATGTGGTTGGTAGGGTTTAGAGAACTGCAAGTAGACCAGTCTATGTTAACGTCACCAAGTACAATGGTCTCCTGGGGTAGTTGGGTAGAGAGGTGGCTCAGCAGGTTCTCTAGAGAATATGCATTATTACCTGGAGGTAGATACATAAAGATTATATAGATTGATTTGGAGTTATTGATTTGGAGTTTGATGGATAGGGTTTCAGATTTGGTGTCTAATGATGGAAGCACATTAACGGGGGAAATTTGGAAGTTAGATTTATAGAGAATGGCTATACCCCCAACTTTTTTTTATTTTACGGTAATTTCTGAGGATGCTATAGCCAGGAGGGCTAATTTCCTGGTCTAGAGTAGATGGTTTTAGCCAAGTTTCTGTAAGACAAAGAATGTTGAATGAGTGTACATCAAGGAGTGAATGCAGGTGGGAAATTTTATTGTTAATACTTCTGATGTTAAGGTGAGCTATCAGAAGGAAGTTAGATGGTTTCGTAATTGTAGAAACTATAGGTACTGTTAACTTGGTAGGGTTAGTAGTGGAGTCAGTATAGGGGCCAGGGTTTGGATGAATGTCACCGTCTAGGAGGGGCTGTTGCTGGGGGTATCGTAGAGATTTTAGGAGTTTATAGAGGTTAATGAAAGTCTTTTTGGTAGAGAAGTAAATAATGTGGGTTGTTCTGTGGAATTTTGGTAATATATAGTTAAAGAAACATGTTATGTTACTATGGTTAAGGGAGAAGGTGAATGAAGATGGTAAAGTTTGTTGGCTGTAATGGTTTTGTTCAGACAGAAAGATATTCGTAGGAGGCAAGTGAATAAGGTATGGTAAGAAATGCTAGTGTGGTAGTTAAGGCTAATAAGGTGGTGAAAATAGTTTTATTTGTTGGGGCTATAGTAAAAGGATTTACGTAGGGAGTAGACTGGTAGTAGGTGATGTAGTAAGGAAAAGAGAGTGTTTGAAGAGGTTGGGCAGGTTATAAGTTAAGTTGGTGAGAAATTAACAGGGGCTTAGATAGGAGGTAGAGTAGTGTAGTGTAAGGTTGGAAAGCAGAGGGAGTGATTCGAAAGGAAGTTTAGTAGTACTAATCAGGAGATAGAGTAATGGGAGTGGCTTAGTGATAATGAGGTAAGTGATAGGAAGGGGGAGTGGTTAGTGAAGTATAAGTGTAGGACCACTAGAGGTGGGTGGGATTTGGGGGTAGGGTAGGGGAGCGGAGTGAGCCCGCAGGGCGAACGGAGCGGGTAGAAAACAGAGAATGGAGCAGCTAGAGGAGAAACAATCAGCAGAGCTGAATATTGAAGGTAAGTCAAGTATGTCTAAGGTGACAAGAAGCAGAGAAAAGTTAGGAGTCTATTAGAAAAATAGGCGGGTATAGCAAGTTAGAATAGAGGGTAAAGTGTGAAGTTTAGAGTAGTTTAAGGTCAAAGAAGTGTATAATAATAAATCAGAAATATTGGATGGGATAGAGGTGCTACCTGCTGGGCAAAGCTAGTATTACAAGCAGATACAATAAGGGGGGTAGGCTATTGCAGATTATGGAAGGAGGAAAGGTATTAAGAGGGGCACTAGGAGGTAGTGTAGGAGTATGGTTAACAAAGGTAGCTAGTTGGGGGGTAGGAGGCTACTGCCTGACCAGGCTCAGAGTGTGCTTTAGAACCCCTGGAGTAACAGTGAACTGTAGTATGCTTTACAGGCAGGACACAGAAACATACTTTCTTATTTCCTTGAGAGAGGGTGCAGGAGTAGAGGCAATGAGATGAAACCACGGGTCCTTTGTCGGCAGGTAGGTAGGTTTTCAGAAAGTATAGGCTGGAACAGTACAGTGAAGATCAGGGCATTTCTTATTTCCTTGAAAGAGGGTGCAGGGAGTAGAGGCAGTGAGATGAAACCACGGGTCCTTTGTCGGCAGGTAGGTAGGTTCTCAGAAAGTATAGGCTGGAACAGTACAGTGAAGATCAGGGTATTTCTTATTTCCTTGAGAGAGGGTGCAGGGAGTAGAGGCAGTGAGATGAAACCACGGGTCCTTTGTCGGCAGGTAGGTAGGTTCTCAGAAAGTATAGGCTGCAACAGTACAGTGAAGATCAGGGTACAGAGGAAAAGACGCCGGGCCAGGAGCGGACAGCAGCCAGGGGCAGTACTGGGGTATTCAATAAATTCAATATTCAATAAATAAATAAATAATAAAATAAAAAATGTATTCATGAGTGCTAAAGAGACAAGTAGAGATGTCGCATACATAACTACACATGATGACGGCTGCCACTTGTAAAATTAAAATCTCCAGTTCTATAGGACAAGATAATACAGCTGGTGGTTTTCTACACAGAACCAAGAACCCACCAAGTAAAACCTTATCAAATAAGTTAAATAAAATATTAGCATATATGCACACTTCTGAAATGTTATGACTAGTCATAGTGATGCCTGCTCATGTGGTTGAGATAAACCCATTAACCTGACTAGTATTCTATGTAAAATTATGTAGAAACTTATCTAAAACAAAACATCGGATATACTTTGGTTATATATATTGAATAGTACAGGTATGTTAAGAGCAGATCTTGCCTTTTGAATATTGTATCTTTCTCTGAAAAGACAGCAGTTCTTCATAATGGGCTGACAGCCCATCCTGTTTATCTTGACCTTACTAAGGTATTCAACATTATTCTATACTGGAGAGCAAGTAAAGTAAATTTTGTATTCCTGTTTCTTATAACAATCATTCATTTTACCGGACTGTTACTGCTACAAACCTACTACTGGCAATCACTACCTTCTGTAAAACAGGTCTATTGTCAACTGGTGTTTCCATTAAACGTTTGAAAGACTATATATGGCATTTCCATTTCAGTCTATTGTATTATCACTGACATTTTTATAAAACCTGTATGTGGAGCTTTTCTTTTGAGGCCTCTGGTAAAAAAGGGTCTCAAACCAAAGTTGGAGTTTCCTGGTAAACAAAAGTAATAAATAATAAATGCATTGATTGCAAATCCATATGTTATTCAGTGGGTAAAACACTGGCTGAACAACAGGACATAAGTCAGGAATGGTCCTTACCCATTTTCCCAATGGCAGTTACGCTTGTTACCATGGTGTCCCATATAGCTCTATGGGTCTACTTTTCAGATGACTTCTGACATTCACAATGTTAAGTAGGCCTAGTATAAAAAATGCTGATAAATGAAAACTAGGTAACTATTACTTAAATAAAAAATACTAAAGCCCTCAAGAATACTCACTTACTCTAGCACTAGCAACCTCTCCTTTACTGTCAGAAAACATATTTAAGTATTACGAGACTTGGCAAAAGGGACACAAATAAGAAGTTATGTACTTACCATAATGTTCCATGTTTGTAGTCCATCTCGCCTACATTCTTGCTGGATGGGTTCGGAGCTGAATCTGTGCTCCGACTTGGCCGATATTAAAGCTCGAGAGCTTTTACTGGCTCGAGGCTATCCCCAATCCCATGGTGCACCACGGCAATTCCCCAGATCTTGTTTGCAAGAAATTAACTAAATACATAATAGTGATTATACTATCAATAACTATGTACACATAACAAAAGCATTTTGTTTTACTATCCATTGCATGTGGTCAGACAGCATAATGGATAGTCCACCAGTTCCTCCAGAATACAGGAAGGGGGAAGGAGGGTGGGACGCAAGAATGTAGACGAGATGGACTACAAACATGGAGCGTTATGGTAAGTACATAACTTCTTAATGTTATGTAGTCCTATCTCGCCATAATTCTTGCTGGATGGGGACAGCGTCCCCAGCACCTTTAACCCGGGTGGCTCAAGCAAAGAGACTCTTTAGCAAAGTGGACCCAAAAGGATGACCCGTCCCAGGAGGCCAAATCTAATTTACAATTTATGACAAAGTTATGAGGTCTTGCCCATGTAGCTGCTGCACAAATGGTATCAATTGGAAGTTTAGATTTGAAGGCGTATGAGGTGATACTGCTCTAGTTGAATGGCCTCTTACCATAGCAGGCAATTGTTTCCCAACACTTTTGTAAGAAAATGAAATGCAGTCTGAAAGCCATTTAGACAGTTACTTTGGAAACGGGCAAGCCTTTGTTATTCTCTGAGAAGAAAACAAACAATTGATCCGATTTCCTGAAATCTTTAGTCCTGTGCAAGTAAAAACAGAGAATCCTATGGACATCTAGTTGATGCCGTCTGTATTCTGATTTATTACTGTAATTGGTGAAGAATACTAGTAATTCAATAGTTGTGTTTAGATTATGTTTTGAGCATACCTTAGGGAGGAAGAAAGGATTAGTTCTTAGGGAGACTCTGCCCTTATAGAATATAATATATGAAGGTCGAATACTCAGAACTTGCAATTCTGAAACCCTCCTAGCACATGTTATAGCTACTAAGAACAATGTCTTCCAAGACAACAATTTCAAGTTGGATGAAGAACATGGTTCGAATGGTGGAGAAATCAAAGAGGTCAGAACTAAGTTTAAATCCCAGGGCTCCAGAAGTTGCCTGATTGGAGGTCTGAGAAGGAGGACTCCTTTTAAAAAGGTTTTACATAAAGAGTGGGACATAACAGAATTGCCCATGTTCCCAAAATGATAATTTGAGATGGCAGCCAACTGAACTCTAAAGGTAGCAGCTGCAGCCCCTTCTTGAAAAATAGATGCGAGGAAGGACAAGATAGACTATGGGGGATGAGTAGGGATGTATGCCTTGTTTGGCCACCAAAATGGAAAACCTTTTCCATTTGCTAGAGTATAATTTCCTGGTGGAAGGTTTGTGGGAAGAAATGAGGATGTGGTTAACAGTAGGAGAAAGGGATATACACCTGGCTATTCTTGGAATTGGAGCAGCCATGCTGTCAATTTCTGGGTTTGGATGGTAGGAGTGAACTGTCCCGACTGGTGAATCAGGAGGTCTGGAGATTGTTCCAGAATCCATGGTTCCTCCAAGAGATAAGGCCACATGAAGGGGAACCAGACTTAGCAAGGCCAGTAAGCAGCAGTGAGGATCAGGGTACTCCAACAGTTTTGCTTTCTGAATCACTTTGGGTATGAGAGGAAAGGGTGGAAAAGCATAAAGAAGTCCCAGAGGCCAATTGTGGACCAGAGTGTCCCTGGGTGACATCTCCGGATGGGGAATGAGGGCAAAGTAGTTGCTGCATTTGGCGTTCATGTACGTGGTGAATAGATCTCAGCAAGGGTGCCCCCATTTGCAGAATATCTCTTCTGCAACTTCTGTTTTCAGGGACCACTCGTGAGGCATTAGAATTGCTCAACTGAGTTTGTCTGCTAATCACATTGACCTTCCCCAGAATATGCGTTGCTAACAGAAAACGTCGAGTCTCCATCGCCCATTTCCATACTCTTTGTGCCACTCGAAAAAGTGGTTAAGACTTGGTTCCCCCTTGCTTGTTTATATACCACACTACAGACATGTTTGATTGAATTGCAATTGTCCCTGTGGGAAGAGAACTGTGAAGTGCTTGCAACGCATATAGCACTGCTCTCATCTCCATAACATTTATGTGCAAGTGGTTCTTGTGATCTTGCGAGATACCTTGGACCATCATTCCCAGATAATGCCCCCCACCCTATCTGGGAAGCATCCGTGGTCAAGACTGTATTTTGTTGAGGGAGAACAAGGGGACGAACTAGATAAAGCTGATCTATATGTAACCACCATGTTAGATCCTTCTTGCAGGAGTTTGTAATGAGTATTTGGTGGGACAAGGGTAAATCCTGCCTTGACCACTGGGCAAATAGTAGCCACTGAAGCACTCATGTGTAGACAGGCTAGGGGAACTAAAAGAATGGTGGATGCCATAGTTCCTAGAACTATGGCATCCACCATTCTTTTAGTTCCCCTAGCCTGTCTACACATGAGTGCTTCAGTGGAACTAAAAGAATGGTGGATGCCATAGTTCCTAGAACTTGAAGAACTACCCTGGACTGTACTTTGTCTTTGGTCAGCAAAAATCTGACATGGTTGTGCAATGATTCTATCCTTTCTGGTGTCAGTTTTGTTGTCATGGTGGTTGAGTCCATGTCTCAGCCTAAGAAGGCAATATGCTGCAATGGAGATAAGGCAGATTTTTTTAGATTTACTGTAATTCCTAATCTGGCGCACAAGGATAGAGTCTCGTTCCTGGCTCGGATTAGTTGGTGCTTGGTGGTAACAGTGAGGAGCCAGTCATCTAAGTTTGGAAACACCCGGAATCCCTGACATCTCAGGTGAGCCTAGACCACTGCCATACATTTGGTGAACACTCTGGAGGCTGTAGTGAGGCCAAAGGGCAGTGTTCAAAATTGAAAATGACTGGCTCCCAGCTGAATGTGTACATGTCTTATGGAGTGCCTGTCCATTTTGATATGGTAGCACACGTCCTGAAGATATATGGAGCGCATCCAATTTTCTTTTCTGATAAATGGAAAAATTGACTGCAGAGTGATCATACGGAACTTTGATTTTTTACAGACTTGTTTAGCTTGCTGAGATCTAGGATTGATCTCCAGTCCCTGGTCTTTTTTGGAACTAAAAAGAATCGCAAGTAAATTCCGGATCTTATTTGCTCTGTGGGGACTTCTTGGATGACTCTTTTTTTGTAGCAACGAGATAACCTCTAATGTTGCACAGTCTAATTGATTAGGTGGTACATCTGGTAAAGACTGATTTGTAGGGGGATCAGAAACAAAAGGAATGAGATAACCTCTGGAAATTATATTTTGTACCCATCGATCTTGAGAAATTTGTAGCCAGATGCTTGGGTACAGTGAGAGATGACCCCTAACTGCCTCCAGAGACGGACATTCGGGCAGCCATTCAGGGGTGATGAAAGGGTCGATCAGCGAAAGCATCTCTATCACCTTGGTGTTGCAGACCCCCTCTGCCGCGAGCGTGGCGCCTTCCATTATAACCTCCCCCTCTATCTCTAGGGGAGGGTTGACCTTGTGCTTGAGGGGAAACCTTTTTGGGATTTACGGAACCACATTTTCCCTCCTGTTTGACCCTTGGGATAGGGTCTAGAAAGAAGGGAGAAACAAACTCCGACAGCAGATAAGGTTTTCTCTTCCTGCTCGCATCTGGTCAAAGTCTCCCTTACCTGAGGTTCAAAAAGAGATGAACCATCAAAGGGGACATTAGTAATGGAAGACTTGAAGGATTCCATAAAATTGCATAGACGCATCCAGGAATGTCTCCTAAGAGAGATCCCTGCTGCGGCCGCCCTGCTTGCTCCATCAGCTGCGTAAGAAATCAGCCTCATGGAGGAGTCAGCAATAGAGGTAAGGGTGGAGAGCTGTGAAAGTACCTTGTCAGCAGATCCTAAAGCTACTGAACCCTGAAGGGTATCTCTCAACTCCTTTATGAGATCCCTTTGAAGCCTGGTAAAATGGGACAGGTAATTCAGCGATAATAAGGTAAAGGCCACTGATGAAAAGGTACGCTTTCCATACCTATCCATCATCCTAGACTCTATTAGGAGGATGGATATAGGTTCATACTAGGCTATCTGCCCCTAGGGCATTTATAAGCCTAGCCAGAGTGTGTTTGGCTTTCGCCACCCATTTTAAATTAATTTTGCTATGCCCTTTTTCGAGGTTAATATACTGTGCCTCTGTCTAACAGTGACACAGAAGTGATACCCGGGGTAAACCTACGATCTCCCATCCACTCATCAAGATTCCTCTTGAAGAGAGTCAATGAGGGACTCTGCCTAACCTGGACTGGGATTTTATTCCAGAGTGAAGGGAGCCTCTGGGTTATGAATCTGCCCCTCCAGCATGTCCTGTTTATTTCAGTGCTGAGGTTCAAGTCTCTTAAGCTCGTAGCTCAATGGGATTTGGATTTTCTGAGGTGCAGCATGTCCATTAATTCCGGGTTGGACATGGCTTTATACGTCAGACACAGATTGCCTCTGAGCAGGCAGTATGCCACTGAGTAGAGCTGGAGTTTCTTTAACCGGGCAGCATATGGCATCTGTTTGAGCCCTTTGACCCTCTTGGTGAAGTACTTTTGGGGTCTTTCCAGTTGCTGCAGTTGTCTGGCAAGGTACATCCCAAAAGGGGCATTGTACTCAATTATGGGCCTGAGGAGGGATGAGTAAAGAGGCACGATGACCTCCCCTGATCTAGATGTGAATCCCTTCATGATTAGGTGGGCTATATAAAATGTTTTTCTAACCACTTTGGCCACGTGGTTGTCAAATGAGAGATTGCTATCAACTTGGGTCCCCAGGTCCCTAATTACTTCTTCTGTACTTAATGGATTACCACCTATGTGTTAATTTGTGGGCACTTTGTTTTTGCCAAAGGGGATGACTATATACTTTTTGGCATTTAGCTTGAGGCCATGGCTCTGGCACCAGTTGTCTGTTTCTATGAGGCCCTTTTGGAGGATGCTTGTGTCGGCTGGAGAGTCGATTATGGCGCCGAGTTTGCAGTCATCTGTGAACTTGGTCAGCCACAGTCCTTCCGTGTTGGCCTGTACCTCCGAGAAATATATACCGAACAAGAGAGGTCCCAGGACTGAGCCTTTTGGGATGCCACCTGTAACTGGTTTGGAGTCTGACATGGCTCCAGAAATTCTAACCATGTGGATTCTATCCTTGAGCCAGTTTGCAACCCATCTAGTGACATAGGGGTTTATATTTAAGCTGGTGAGCTTATCTATAATGCCCGAGTGGGGTATTGTATCGAAGGCTTTTGCGAGGTCCAGGTAGGCTGTGTGGACCACCTTCCCCTCGTCAATGGCCTTGGTGACTGTTTCAAAGAAATCGACCAGGTTTAAGAGGCAGGATCTGCCCTTAACAAAGCCGAACTGGGTAGGATCCAGTGTCTGTAGGTCCCCAATATCTTTATTTATGAGGTCTATGATGATCCTTTCCATAGCTTTGCAGACCAAGCTAGTCAGGCTTATTTCCAGCTTCGAGAGAAAAATTGCACAGGACACTATTAAACTATCGAAGATAGTTTCCAGGATCCGTTGAGGCACCACCTTTGTGGAGAGGGACCACTGTTGCTGTACGCCACTCTTCGGGTACATATCCTGTAGTAAGGCTGAGAGTGAACAGTAGTTTTATGTTTGGGTTTAGCTCTTCTTGGAGTTCATGTAGGATGCAGCCCGGGACACCGTCTGGTCCCATTGATGCTGTGTTTTTTGCTTTGGAGAGGGCGGCTCTTACCTGAGCATCTGAGATGTCAGGGGGGCAGCACTCTGCTGGGATAGATATTTGCCCTTTTGGTGGGGGGAGGAGAAGTTTGCGCTGAACCTGTCAGCTAGGATGTTGGCAATGTTTGTGGGTTATGTGTATTTTTTGCCATTTTGGACTAATTCTGAGCATATCTGGTAATTCCCACCCAGGTTCCTAACATAACTAAAGAAAGCCTTGTGATTATCCTTAGTGTCCTGTGCAATTTTTCTCTTGAAGCTGGCCTTAGACGATTTTATGAGTGCCTGTAGTTTTTTGCTAATACTGATCAGAGATGCCTTCCCTTTTTGGGATTTTGCTCTATCATGTAGTAGCTTCCTCCTTCTGTTGTATAGTTTTGTTTATGGCTGGGGTCCACCAGACAGGACGTCTGCCTTTGGAGGATTGGGTCTTGGTTTTACTTGGGATTGCATGATCCATGCATTCCTGAAGGTGTTCATAGAATGCGTTTATAAAGGATTCTGCGGTCTGGGCCGTATTTTCCACTGGCCTGGGGGCTTTGAAGGATTCCGCCTCAGTTTTGAGGAGTGTGAAATTTGCTTTAGAGAAGTTTTTCACTGTGGTTTCCTGGGCAGGGGGTGGGGTCGGGATGTGAATATCCAGTGAGATTAGTTTATGGTCTGATCTTACCAGTGAGGGATACACTTCTGGTCTGGAGCATAGAGTCCCCATGTTGGTGATGATCAGGTCCAGTATGTTTCCCCTCTTGTGGGAGTGGTAACAAGTTGTTCCATAGCATTTGAGTTTATAAATTCTAGGAACCTTTGGGCTAGGGTGTTGGAGATAGAGTAATGCTCTCAGTCTATGTTTGGGTAGTTGAAGTCTCCCAATATAATGGTGTTTGGAAAGACCTTCATGTTTTCCAGTGTTCTCAGGAAGGCCGAGTGGGGTTCCTGGGTTTGGGAGGGTGGACTGTAGCAGGCTATTAACTGGAAGGCAGTTTTACCCACTGTTAGTTGCACATGGATAGTCTCTGATGCTTCGTGCTATGCCACCAACCTGGAGGTGTGGGTATCTGACGAATATTGATACTCCCCTTCCTTTTGTGGTTTGGTCCAAGTTTTGGGGCCGAAAAGCATGGTATGAGGTATAACCTGGTAGTGCTGGTGTGCTCCCGGGAACCTTGAACCAGGTTTCTGTTACTGCACAGATATCGATGTTCTCCATGCTAAGGAGAGTTTTGAGTGCGTGCATCTTGAGGTTTAGACTTCTGGCATTGAGTAGCATTACTCTTAGTTTCTTATCCTTTGTGATACCTATGGAGGTGGGTTTGTCTTTTGAGCCTTGCCTAAAAAAGGCACTATGGGGGTAGCAAGAGCCTTTGCCAATATCCAAAAGCCCAGGGGTGACAGGTGCAAGCCGTCCCTAGCGAAGCATTGTGGCTTGTCGAGCATGTCATCCCAGGCTGACAGGCATTGGATCCCCTTTGAATGACACCAATACTTAAGCCAATTGTTGAAATTGATCATCTTGTCTTCATATTGTAGCATCATTCTTGGTGAGGGTAAGATGCTACTCAAGGTCAGGGTCATACCGGCCTGGGCTACATGCTCAGAGAGCTCTTCTATGTCTCTTTTCATGTAGTCCAGGGAGGTACGTCTCAGGTCATTCACACCAGCATGGACAATGACTGAGTCATATTTGTACTTGCCTTGGAGTGACCTGAGTGCTTGTGTTATATTTGAGGATGTCTCAGATAACTCCTCCTTTGTGGCTGCTGCTACCACCAGGCATCCACAGGTACCTCTCTTGGTTAGAAAGGTTTTGTCTTTTGGAGCAGTAATAAATTTATTAGGCCTCCTTGGGAAAGGTTCTACTGTGTCCAAAGCGGTCCAAGCTTTCCTAGATATGACCCCTAACAGTTGGTCATATGGCGCTGTCACCCAGGAGGTGGAAGGTCGGGAACCATAAGCCTCAAGGTACACTGATTCATCCTCAGTAGGGTTAGAGGTCTTCCAACCATCCCTCTGTCTAAGGATTTCTAGGATGTCCGCAAAAGAGAGATCCTCAGAGGAGGATCTTGGGGACCATTCTGACTCATCCAAATCAGTGTCAGAAGTGACAGACTCGGGTGAGTCAATATGCTTCCTCTTGCAGACTCTCTTCCTAGGGACCTCTCCAGTGGGGTAATCTGGGGAGGTTTTGGAAGAGGGAACACCTCCTATGGGGGCTCCTTGGGGCTCTGGTTCCCTATGCTTAGGGGCAGGCAGGGGAGAAGAGGCTGTAACCTGCTGCTGGAGGGATGTTGGGTCCAATGGCAGGGCTCTAGTAGTTGACAAAGTTCTATTGCTTTGAAAGCTTTACCACCCCCTCCAAAGACCTCTGCTCTGATGAAATGGATGGTCGACTCTGAACCGGAGGAGCAGGCTCTGAAGCAGATGTGGGAGCCGAGCTCATGTGAGCTGAAGCACTGAGAGGGAGGGTTGGATCTGAAGAAAACCTGGGGTGACTATCCATTCCGGAGTCGACCGGAGAGCATCGGCTCCCAGACCCCTCGACTCCAGACTGTCAATTAAGTTAGAGTTATTGGTTTCGAGGAAGAGGTCTCGGAACCCAGGGCTCCAGCACTAAATGACCCAAAACATTAGACTCTGAGAGCAAAGCAGTCGGAGGAGTAACAGTAGACTGAGGATGGGACAGATCCGAAGCCTTTGGTCCGGAGGAGCTAAAATTTTTGCCAGCGCTGGGTCACAGAGCAGCCTCCTCACCATCCACTCTACATCCTCATCAGATAGTGTCCTGGAGGAACGGGTGGAGATAAATGGAGATCTCCTCCTTTCCAAAATAGGAGATCTTAAAGTTGGTGAAATTGGTTCCAAGATCGGTGAATGTCTCAACAGAGATAAATGTCTCAGAGCCGATGAAATAGACGGCACTGAGACTGAAGCAGCAGAATTGGAGCCAGAACTCTTCGGCACCGTCGCTTTTGATTTTTCTGTCGGTTCCAAAGCAAGACCCAATGGAGATTTCCTTTTGTGACTTTTAGAAACCGTCTGACCTTGTTCCAGCTGTTCTTGGAAGGAACTTGTCATAAAACCCCTATGGATAGTTTTCTTTTGTGTTCATTAAGAACCCTGGTGCTGAACGCATGACAGAAGGTACAGGGTTCTTGCAAATGAGGCTCTCCAAGACAGTACACACAACTGGTGTGACTGTCAGTCAATGACATTTTCTGAGAACATTTATCACACTTTTTAAAGCCAGAAGGGCGGTGTTCTTTGTGTTCTCTGTCTTTATACTTTGACATTTTGCTTTTGAGAAAGGAAAGAAGCAAATACAATAACTGTAGTACAACTATACAGATATATATATATATATATATATATATATATTTATTTTTATATAGAGGGAGGAGGAGAAAAAACTAGCACCCAGAGAGGAAAGGCCCTCCAATTTAAACGGGCCATACAATCCTTAAAGAAAGGGACAGGGGAAGCAAACACTCACGCAATCATTCTAGATAAGGGAAAAACTATTGAGAAAAATGAATATAGTCAAAAAATAACAAAAAAATTCACCTCAAAGCTTTCATGGCAAACGAGATCTGGGGAATTGCCATGGTGCACCATGGGATAGGCTCAAGCCAGTAAAAGCTCTCAAACTTTAGTATCGGCCGAGTCGGAGTCGAGGTTCGGCTCCGAACCCATCCAGCAAGAATTATGGTGAGATAGGACTACATAACATCTGTGATTACAAAATAAATGGTCAAATCATAAAAATGACATCAGTAAAATCTGGAGACAAACAGTATAATTTAAACTTTTCATAATTCCAAAGCACTTTATAAGACATGGGGCTTTCCCCGCTCCTCCTGCTTTGTTTGCAAGTTGATAAATGCAACTAAAACCTACATAATGAACAAAGACATCTTACGGCATTATACTTGCCAAACTGAACGCTACGGAACTGGTCTCTGAAGGAATGCATCTGACTATCAGAAAGTGGTGCCTGGACAAATCTCATTCCCACTGTCTCAACACTTTTTGACATGACGGGTAGGAATGCCCTCCTTCCTGTTTTTCTATGTACAAATGACTGTCATAGGCAATCACATCTACAGGTACAGTCTACCAGAAAACCTATTATGTAAGAAGAATTACCTCATTTCCAAAATGATTACATGCAGTCAGGCTTCTGTCTGCTACTACTCATTGGATCATTTACCTTTGACAACACCCCCATTCTAAAACAGAACTGCCTAAGTTGACAACCACAAAAAGAGAAGGGACCGCAAACAGATTGCTCATAGGTTTGGCATGTAAATCAACCATCTCAAGTGAAGCTTACAAGTCTTGGAAGTCTTTATATGTTGAGTTATGGTATCTTCCAACAGAGACTCCTAAACATGTAATATCCAGTGAAGAGCTCTCTTGTAGTATCTGCATTTGATGCCATGTAATCAGCTTCTGCTATGAGTTCCAAGGTTTTTGGGTGAACTAAAGGATCTTTATCACTTTGTTGAATAGTCTATTCAGTGAATGACGATTTATTGAACCCACTTAAATGAAACTCATCTTAGTGAACGATCGTTTCAGCTAATTTTTTTGCAGGGAAAAAAATAGCAGGCCAGCTACCGACTGTAACAAACTACACAATTTAAAACTCCACAAAGTGTGGGGTTATGCCCTGCACACCTCCCTAACTAAACATACCACATCTGAGATTGCACTACAGTGGGGAAAGGGACAAATTCCCAATGACTACTACTACTTTTCCCTGAGAAAAAATTCACTGAAATGATCATTTGCTAAAATGAGTTTTCACTTAAGTGGGTTCGATGAACAGTCATTCGCTGAATAAACAGTTTGACAAAGTAATATAGACCCGAACTAAAGTATAGACTGACATAGTCTGAATGACCTGAATCACCATAAGCTGTAAAGGGAGGATCCTTTCTAACAGAAGACATTTCCTGCAGGACCGTGTGTTCAACATGCAAGCAATAATGTTAGCAATGGTGAGGGCAACTCCATCTGGGATGTTTTTGTTCACTGTGATTCAAACAGACCGGAATAAACCCAAAAGAGACTTCCCAGCAGGAATTTGTCCCACGCTGAAATGGTCAGAAGCCATTTGTTCAGCTATGGAAACAACTTTGCTTGTAGCCTCTGCTTTGCAACAACTATAGATATGACTTTAGACTACAAGTTGGGGGTGGAAGTGAGACCAAATGGAAGTGCCTGGAATTGAAAATGACTGTCTCCCACCCAGAAGCAAAGACACCTATTGAACTCATTGGCAATGTTTATGTGAGGTCAGGCATTCTGAAAGTCAAAGGTGACAAAATAAGTCACATTCTGACAGTCAGGGAAGGACAGACTGCACCATAGCTATTCAAAATGGCTCTGTGGAAATTAATCAACATAAAATTAATTAATTGGCAACTCAGACTAAGCATCAGCCTAAGTTCTTTTGTGTTTCTGGGAAATAAAAAGAATTTAGAATAATAATGTGATCCTTTTTGCTCTAGTGGGTCACTCGAATTGCTCCTTTTAAGTAAGAGGTTTAAGGCCTCTTCTTTTGCTGCACTCTTCTGTCTAGGATGGACAATGAACAATTGAAGAGAGAGTGGGGCTGCCAGGTGAAGAGAAATTGTACAGTATATGGATATTATTTCCCTGATCCACTTGTCTTGCATGATGGCCAGATGACTCCCAACTGCATCCAGAGTGGGACAGTCAGGCTAAGTCTTAGGGACTAGACTGAGTGTTTTCAAGGGGTCTATATTATTTCCTCGAAGAGGCGTTCTATCGAATGCCTCATCGACCCTAAAACTGTGAACTTTCAAAATATAGAACCTCCACATAAGCGATTTTTTTCCCTTTGAAATAAATCTCTTGCCCTACAAACACCAACAAATAACCACAAACACTACAAATTGGGGGCTTTGCCTCCCAAACCCATCCTAACAAAATATACCAACTCCAAGATCGCACTACAGTGGGGAAAATGGCAAACTGATGAGGGTGGCCAAGCAATTTATTTCCCAAGGAAACAAACTGCTTATGTGGACATTTGATGTTTTCAAATATCGCTGTTTCAAGGTCGATGAAGAGGCATTCGATATAACACCTCTTCGAGGAAATAAAAGGAACCCTTTCAACAGAATACTTATAACACAAAAGTTAGATACGAATAAATATTCTTAGATTTAGTAAATGCTAGCTCCCTTGTACAAAACGTTAATCATCACAAATCAGAAATCTTCCTCTATGGTATATAAAAGCAAAACAACAAACACCTCTGAATTCAAAGACTTTAAGAAGACAAGCCTATCAAAATTATATGATGAGCTATCAAAATTAAACTGCATGACTTCCAGCTACAGTGCAACCTCAGCTGTCAATTTACTCATTTTAAGCAAAGAGCTTAAATCAAGTGGTCCCATTTAGAACCAAATATGCTGAGAATGTAAAAAAAACTGCCTTGGTGGAATGCCATAAGCTGTAAAATAAAGGGGGGGAAAACAAACAAAAAAAAACTCAGGCCTAGAAAAAAACTAAACCTACTAACACTTAAGACTCATAAAAAGATTAGCAAAAACCTAAGTTAGCTAAAGAAAGATCAGAGTTGAAAACTTAAAACTACCATTTAAAGCCAAGGATAATCATAAATCCTTCATTAATTACATCACACAGTTAAGAAATAAATCTCAGCAAATGCTCTGAATTCATTCATAATGACATTACTAATACCAACCCTAATTGCATTACCTAGTATACTTGCAGACAAACTCAGTGCCAACTTTACACCAGAAGTAGCCACTAAAGTCCCTTTCCCCCCCAAGATTATTACAGAACACATCCTAACTGAACACTCTAAAACTAAAAATAACACCTCTGTGAGCCCTGACAATACACAAGGCTGCTTAATAAACAGGCAATCCCTGAACTTTTCCAAAAACTATTCAACTTAAGCACAGCTGCAGCATACAGTCGATATAAAAAGTGTACGCACCCCTGTTAAAATGCCAGGTTTTTGTGATATAAAAAAATGAGACCACAATAAATCACATCTCCGTAAAGGACTTGTAAAAAAAACATAAAAAAATAAAATAAAAAACTCCTGTGTTGTAAAATGGACAGCAAACTGTCTGACAAGACAGCAGAAGATGCCTCAGAAAGCAAAACAAGGCAACTAATGGCATTCCTGAGTCAATACTGTAATCTTCTTTATTTTTATTTTCTGTTGTTAATCAGGCATAACACTGATTTCAATGGTGCATTTTATGGCTCATACTGAAAGAAAATACTACACAGAAGCTAACAAAGCTGACATTTCCAAATGAATGCATGTGGGGCAATGAATAACTAAGAATACAAGCAAGCTACCACCGGTAATTTAACTAAAATAAGCAAAAAAAAAAAAAAACTGTTAGCATCCATACTCGAAGACAAGTTACATAACTCACTCAAGTACAGGATATACACTGAATATTCAATATATACATTGTATACATGCATGGGGAGAAAGTAGAAGGGAACGAAAAACTAAGACTGAAAGGAAGGTGTGAAAATATGAGAGATGGGAAAACTTCATAGACACAATAACAGAGTACAGTACAAAGAAGGCAAGAACCTATAGAGAGGATCATAGGTTTAGTTATTGAATCAATTGTATGGCACTTACTGGCTTCACAATTCAATATTTTTTAAGTTGGTTACAGAAGGCCTGGTAAGGAGTGATTGTATATTTAGTTTGTGGGATTCCCATACTTGGGAGGCTAGTGGTGAGAACTGTGGTCAGTAAGTTCATAGGTGTGTAGTAGGCTAATGGCCCTGGGGCCTTTACAAGCTTAGCCCATAGAAGTGCCCTGGCATTGTGCTGTCCATCGTTAGTTCCAAGTGCCTCTATCAAGTAGAGCCACTGAAGTGATCCCCGGGGTGAACTTTCTATTTCCCATCCACTAATCAAGATTTCACTTGAAGAGGGATGGTGAGGTGCTCTGCCTGACATGTACAGAGAGTCTATTCCAGAGCATGGGTAGTCTCTGGGCTATGAACCTGTCCCTCCAACATGTTCTGTTGATTGTGGTAATGAGGTTGCGGTCTCTGGAACATGTGGTGTGGAGGGATTGGGATTTCTTTAAATGCAGCATTTTTAACAGAGCTGGGTCAGACATGGCTTTGTAAGTCAAGCAGAGATCGCCTCTTAGTAGATGATATGAGACGGAGAATAGCTGGAGTTTTTTGAGTCTGTCCATGTAGGACATGTGTTTAAGGCCTAGGATACTTTTCATGAGGTACTTTTGTGGCCTCTCCAACTGTTGCAGTTGTCTAGTGAGGTACATGCCAAATGGGGCACTCCATAATTGGTCTAATGAGGGAAGAGTACAGAGAAATGACCACCTCTTTCTTCCTGGATGCAAATCCCTTGGTAATGAGATGTGCCAAATAGGACTTTCTAACCACAGTGGCAATGTGGTGGACACTGTCAACCTGTGTCCCCAGATCTTTTATAATGCCTTCAGTGTTCAGTGGGCTACCATCAATGTGGTAATTAGTGGGAACTGAGTTTTTCCCAAAGGGGATGACTACGCATTTTTTGGCATTAAGCTTAAGACCATGGTTTCGACACCTGTCACTGGTCTCAGTGAGGCCTTTCTGTAGTATGGCTGCATCACTTGGGGAGCTAATAATGGCTCCCAGCTTGCAGCTGTCTGCAAATTTGGTCAGCCAGAGTCCCACCGTGTTGGCCTGGACATCTGAGAAGTAGATGCGAAACAGGAGAGGACCCCCAGGACCAATACCTGTGGGACTCCACTCATGACTGGTCAGCAGTCTGACTTAAGAGTCCGCTACTTTCACACTGTGGGTTCTATCTGTGAGCCAATTTGCAACCCACCTAACGATATAGGGGTTGATGCTTAGTTTGATGAGTTTATCAATAATTCCTGAGTGGGGAATAGTATCAAAGGCCTTGGCCAGATCGAGGTGGGCTGTATGAACTGCCTTACCTTCATCCACTGCTCTGGGGACTGACTCGAAGTCAACCAGGTTGAGCAGGCATGATCTACCTTTCACAAAACCAAATTGCATGGGATCTAGAGTTTGGAGAGTCCCTATAGTCTTGTTAATTAGGTCCATGATGATGCAATCCATAGCCTTACATATCAGACTTGTCAGGCTAATGGGGCAATAAATTCCAGGGTCTGTAAGTTGCTCCTACTTTATGGAGGGGGATGACTGTAGCAGTGCGCCATTCGGTAGAGACAAAGCTTGAGGTGAGGCTGTGAGTGAACAGAGCACACAGATGTGGTGCAAGTTCACTTTTTAATTCATGTGAAACACAGCTAGGGATATTGTCGAGTCCCATGGAAGCTGTATTCTTGGCCTTAGACAATGCAGCTTTAACCTGTGCTGCAGTAATATTGGGTGTCTGGCATTCTTCCGGTATTGAGATTGGTCTTTTGGGGGCCGGGGGGTAAAGTTGGGACTGAATCTGTCGGCCAGTATGCTGGCGATATCTGTTGGCTCAGTATAGGAGGTACCAATGTGCATTAACTCAATGCAAATCTAGGTATTGCCATGGTCTTTGAAAAGCTGCCTAAAAAAGGCACTCTAGGGGTGGCAAGAGCCTTAGCCAGTACCCAGAAACCCAGGGGAGACAGATGTAGGCCATCTCTGGCAAATCATCGAGGTCTGTCAATCATGTCATCCCAAGCAGACAGATACTGGATCCCCTTAGAATGACACCAGAAACTTAGCCAATTGTTGAAGTCAATCATTTTTTGTTTGTACTGTGGTATAATTCTGGGCGATGGTAGGATGCTGCTCAGGGCTAGGGTCATACCTGCCTGGGCCACATAATCGGAGAGCTCTACCATGTCTCTTTTCATGTAGTCCAGGGAGGTGCATCTCAGGTCATTCACACCCACATGGACAATGACAGAGTCATACTTGTACTTGTTGTGGAGTGACCTGAGTGCATGTGTTATGTGCCAGATTTTGGCGCCTGATAGACAGCTGACTGTTACCTTCTTATTCAACCTAGTGAGTGGGACATCAGTGTGTCTTACTATTGAGTCAACGATGATTATTGTATTTGGCAAGCTGTTTTGCCTTAGGGGCTTACATTAAGGGGCACACTGTGTAGGTGAGCTGTATGTCTTGTGGTCGAATGCGTTTCTGCCTTGGATGTCTCTGCTGTTTGGGTAGATTTCTGTTGAGAGCCTCTGCGAAGGTGGGTGTGTGGTTTGTGTTTTTATGTGAGGGTTGTGATAGTGGGTGTTCTGGATGGTTGTGTGTTCCATGTGGTGTGGTGCAGGTGTTGACCTTCTCCTCTTGACCTCTTGACCACCTATTCCGGTCTTGGCTGGAGAGTGCATGGCTTCCAATTTTGAGATATAGGCACATCTCTCACAAGTCTGAGTGTTGTGAGGTAAGAGGAGTGGGTTGCCTGTGTACATGAGGCAGTTGCTACACTACCTCAGAATACTTAAGTACCTTGATGTCTAAGTCTATGGTTATGTAAGGATGGGGTTTTGTGGTATTGTGATCTTGGGCTGTAGGAAACATATACATTAGCTAATTTTCTGGTAAAAAGGGAAAGGTTTCTAGTTTTAAGAGTTTATAGGTGAGGGAAGCTAGGTGTAGGATGCACCTTTAAGTGGAAGCCATTTTGCTTTTTGAAAGACACTGCGCTCATATTATATATAAATGTGTGTGTGTGTGTGTGTGTGTCTATATATATATATATATATATATATATATATATATATATCAGTGTTTTGAAGAAGAAAACAGACATTATTTTACACTGCTCTTGATTCTGTGCAGCACCCGCTTTTTTCTTAGATTTGCACTGGCACTGTTTATTTCAAGTGTTGAGTAGAACTCTCTTATTGATTCTGATAGGTTGTCTGTAAAAAGGGCCTGGACTGGAAAGATACTTCCTACTGTATTTAAGAAGGGGAGACTGAAATATCCGTTTCACTCCCTGAATACATTTGACACTCTCATCAAACTTTTAAACTATTTGCAAAAGAAGTGTGAAATACTTTGTCAAGGGGAGCACTGAGAATTTTTACCTTTACATCCTTAGGTAAATTTTAAGACTTGAGAGAGGCATAACTGTGAACAACAGATCCAGTGGTAGCTTCCAAGGAAACTGCATTTGCAGCATCACAGGAACATTTCAAAGTAAGTTTGGTAACCTGAGTAAGTGCAGAAACCAAGCTAAACAGGAATAGCTTAGCTTATGAAGGTAAATCCGCTAATACCCTATTCATTTCAGGTAAGGATGCCAGTAGGTATTTTAATATATGGGCCTCAGTTAATTTTCTTAGTGGCCGGAGTAGAAAAAGTATATACCTTCTTCCCAAACCTGTCAAAGGCTCTTACATCTTCATATGAAGGAACTGGATTTGGAGTGTTAAAAAGTTTAGAACTGGTGCCTTGCCTAAAACGTATCTAAACAATCCTATCTTGGTTTGTGATTTACTGTGGAACTTAGTTGACTGGTAAGAGAAATTTTATTTGAATTTATATTTTATTTTTACCACTGTTTTTCACTGTTTGTAGGAAGGAAGGGATAGCTTGTAGACAAGAAGATTTACTTTGATGTATATTTTGTTGTTTTACTTTTAATTTTCACTGTTAGTTGTTAGAAAGGGATAGGTTTTAGACAGGCAAGCCCTAGCCATTCCAAGGGGCACAGTCAACTATAAATCACAAAGACTGCAGAGAGGGCAATCCAGAGCTTATCTAAACAATCCTATCTTCATTTCTGATTTTTTTAATCTTTACTGTTAAAAAGGAAGTGCAACTGCGAGTGACAGTAACGTAAAGGAATGACAGCTTTTGTCTGACTTTCAGAACTTGTACTGTCAAAACAACTTTACTGTACTTAGTTGAGAATTTAGTTGTATGTTGCTTGTGTGATTTTTCTCAGAGAATTTGATTTAAATTCTCTTAGTTTTCTGTGGTTACTGATTTTGATTATTCTTTTGTTTTATAATTTTTTACTCATTTGAAGCTGAATATGGATTCCTTAAATAAGTATGCCATTAATGATTTGCTAAAGTACAAACATCTTGTACAGTGTAATAAATGCTATGCATAATTAAAGGTAACAACTGATAACACTGGTGACCTGTGTTCCTCATGTAAAAAGTTGAATGATTTGCTTACCATTATTAGAAGTAAATCTAGACTTACTGACGATTGCACTTGTGCAATTGGCACGGCTTGGAGAACTGTTGTTGCATATATTAAGGAATGGACTGGTGAAATAAATAATGTTAGGCAAAGAGCAAACAGAAAACATTTAGGAAATAACATGTCTACTGTATGTAAAGATCATTCAGCTGCTATTAAACAAGATGATGGCCCTGACAACTTTGGAATTCTGAATACAAGTAATCAGCATACTCTGTAGAACATCCATGAGGATTCATAGTGTTTAGAAAGAAACAAAAGAAAGAAAGGAAGAAGTTAACAAATAAAGAATGAAAAGAAATTGATAAATGTCTGTAAAGTAGAGAATATATGCTAAAAAGGACACTGCTTTGTTATGTAACATACAGATTACAGGGAAAGATAACATGTTTCTATCAGAAAACCTTCAGTTTACAGAAAAAGGCATCATTTTTCCAAAAGAGAAGATAGAACAAAGAAGCAAGGGGCAGTTGAAAAGGAAGAAATCAAAACTGATTGTGGAAGGACTGAAGAACATTACTGTAAGAAAAAAAGAAGGGAAAGACAGATGTTGACAACATGGCTTAAAAGCTGTGGATGTACAAAGTCAGCTGGATAGGAATTGTTTGCTTGCAAATTTAATATGCAATGAAAACAGTGGGATTAATAAGACTAATGGTGATGAGGATCATTCCTTTGTAACAGTTGATAAAGCGGATATTTCAATATTAGAAGTTGAAGATTCTTCAGATCTGGTCAGAAAAGATATTTTTGAAACTGGAGAGTCTATTATCAGAGGAACTGATACTTAACATTTGCAGAGAAGATAATGAACATTGAATAGTGTTATGCTTGCCAAGAGCAAAAATAGAATATGCGAGACAAGCCTTGGAAAGCCTTAATGTAAGGAAGCATGGATCTGTTCTCATTCATGTTGGTACAAATAATCTTATCTGCAAGGATGCTCTGACTGTTAGTAGGGAACTTACAGCCCTCTTCGATAGTATAGTTTGTACTGGTGTTAGGATGTATTTTTTACAAATCTCATATAGAAAGGATAGTCAGGTCATTGTGAATGAAAAGATTTTTTGGGTAAATACCTACATGGAAAAAATGTCCCATTTTAAAAAATGGAAATGTGTAGAGCATCCAAGGTTAGTCTTGGGCACGTGTGTTCAGACAGAATGGCGTGCATTTGTTGAGATCAGGGAAGAGAATTGTTACAGCAGATATATTACAATATTTGACAAACACTAGGCAGGATTTTTGCCAGGTCGAAAATTTAAGTTCATGGATAGCAGCATCTGATGGTTGCCAATGCTAGGAGCATTAACAATAAATTTTTTTATTGGTAAATTTGCTACGTTTCCACAAGATTTATGTTACTGCTTGTGAAACACACTGGCGGCTGGTGACTTCAAATCAAAGGGGGGATGCAGGAGACAGCTGAATAGGTGGGGTCAATGGGAAGGGGTGCAGCCAACTAGAAAGGGGAGAAGCTATGCTCAAAACCACAAAAACTAACTTTAATTAAATACGCTGCCCTGGGTGCCAAACCATCATTATGAGAGTCTAATCAAGACAAAAATAAGTGTAGAAGAATAAAAATATTTCAATGCATTAGCTGCATGACAGCTTACTTAATATCTAGATGGAAACAAAAGGTTGTGAGGCATGAAAAAATAAATTACTTTTTAAATACATTACTGGAATGCCAGTCAAAATCAAGTAGAAGAAAAACAAGCAGCACTCAACTTAAACCACTTCTCCTTGCACTGCAGTTCTAATTATAAGTTATATTCAGCTTTATTAAAGTACCAAGTAACATGCTGAAAGTAGAAATCTCTGTGATGCCCCCACTTGTAAAAATGTTTCTTATCCAAAAAAGACCTGCTGCCTGACAACTATCTACTTGTTTCATGGGGAAAACATGATCAAAGTAAAAAATGAAAAGCAAACAAGAAACCAGCTCAAGATACATTGCTTAAAGGATTACTGTACAGGTTATGGACCACACATGATTGGCATTCTGTTTAGTTTATGGGTAAAGCCTGTAGACATGACTGGAAGTCTCCAAGTGTAATGAGCTTTTTAAAATAATGTAATCCTGTCCTTCAATACCCAAGCTTATACATTATCTAGTTAAGTATTCTCTGCATGGCAACAACAGAAAGGCTTTCAATGTTGGCAATTCTTTAACAGTATGCTTATTAAAGCTTACTTGCATCTTACAATCTCAGACAAGCTTACCTTATGATTATTAAAGCATTACTACTTAAACAGAGCAACAGGCACTTTCTGAGTAATAAGCATAAATCAACAGTACAAAAATATGACAGAAACCAGACCATTCTGCAAAATCAAGGACAGATGAAAAGCCACTGTAGTACTTGTGTCTACCTTGGATGGGGGGACACTCTGCACATTTACACTGCATAACTACTCCTTGCCTTGCTTGGACACATCCAGAGTCACTACATGGGGAAGTGGGTTGCAACAAGTATGTCACAATTTGAAATGTCTCTGGCTGACTGTGATGGCCCTGACACATTTGTCATACCTCTCAACCTCAGAGCAAAAAATCTGGACAAAGCCATACATAGAAGTGGGACAAATACCCAAAAATAAGGACAATTTTTAAATATTGCTCTTATAAACTTAGAAAGTTAATAGAATAGGTCTTGCATTAGTATAAATTTTCTGGAGGGTATGAAATCTGAAACTCAAATGTCTGTCATTCTTTTCTAACTTCAGTCTTTAATGATATGTCACTAATCTGCCAAAAAAACCCACAATTTTATGAAAATGGACCAAAAATGTGATGCAAAAATATAAAATAGCCACACAATACAGCTGGGAACCTGTCAAAGGAGGGACACTTTAATATTAGTACTGCTAACTTGAGCAGCTGACAAAATAAACAAATCTACATGCATTTCTGAAATAAAAATAATCTATAACTTTGATTATTACAGTTATTTCTTAATTGTAAACCCTCCATGTTTTCTTCCAAAATTGCTATTTTGCGGAGGGATTATTAGGGGGAAGAGCAACATTATGAGCCAAAATCGGGGACAGTTGAGAGGTTGGCTATGCCTAATTCTATAAAGCAATGTATTTACATGCACCTCTCAACCTGTTAATGCAATAAATCTGGACAAGGCCAAATATATTGGGGGAACATATAAACAGTACTAAAAATTGCTCTTGTATAAGCTGAGAGAGTTGATAGAATAACAGGTCTTACTTTAGCATGCATTTTTCTGAAGGTTATGAAGTCTGAAACTCAGTGCATCATTATTTAGTGACTTAATTCCTAAATGATTTGCCAGAAAACTACAAATTTTATGAGGAACAAACCAAACGCAAGAAGCAAAAATCTATTCACTCTTTGAAAATCTGGGCAGTTGGGAGGTATAGTTCAGCAGGGCATGTCTGAGTTTGCCGCCCTTCCCCCTCACAAAATCATGGTCGAATGGAGCCTCAGCAGCCATTCCAATGATCCATTACTTGGCTATGTCACTCCATTTACCATAAACACTAATGTGCATACTGCTTTACTTCTATGATGATTTGGACTTCATTTGAAAGTTTTATTTTGCATTTTACAGCACAAACACTAAGACATCTGCTAAACAAAGCAATGCAGTGTCACAATGAAAACAGACTTAGCATTAAAACTTCTCTGCCCTTGAAACTCACATTCATTGAAACAGCATTGAAACCCACATTCAAAGAAAATACATTCTGCCAGTGGCAGATAAAGATTAATTTTGGGCTGTTTTCAAATCATAGGCCCCTTGCATATGAAACATACATGTGCTCTTTGATACACCTTCCTGATTGTACTAAATTATATTCCTTGTACAATACATTATAGTTGTTAGAGGGCGTTTTGAACATTTTTCCAGTAAGCAATAAAACAAAACGCATGCACCCATAATGACAAAACATTTCCATCATAAAAGTCTACTCAGACTTCTACAGTCCACCATTATCAGTAAATATGCACAATTCTACAGTCCATCATTATCAGTAAATATGCACAATTCTACAGTCCATTATCAGTAAATATGCACAATTCTACAGTCCATTATCAGTAAATATGCACAATCTCTGAAGAAGTAAAAGTCATCTAAATAATTCCACATTATAGAAATCTGTAACTAATGAAGAGGTTGCTGCTAGCAAACACCTTTATATTTCATGGTTTCATCGAAAAATAAAGTGTCTGTTGCCCCTAAGGAATAAATTGCCTATATTACACTAAAAATGATAAGCTAGTAATATTGCAAGAGGAAATGGATGGCAAACTGATAACAGGCTCATAGTTAGTATCTTCACGAAGGAGGACATTCTCAGTACAGCAGCATCCACCCCTTGTGGGAGCAGAACCCACAGCCTCCTGCATCAAAAGCAAGTGCACAACCTGTTGTGCTATTAACAATGCAAGCCAACTCAACATAAGCAGCACTAAACTTCTCTTCCCCTGCAGCTCTCAGCTCCTTGTAAAATCTACTCAGTACTCAACTGCATCTCAACTTCGCAGCACAAGAAATTTTTAAAAAGCCAAAATTTATTGGGGGGGGGGGTCAAAAGCCCAAAAACCAGGGACACATTAAACATTGCTTGTATAATCTTGGAAAGTTTCTAGAATAAAATGCTGTGTTACCACCATACATTTTACTGCCAAGGTCCCTGTGCAAAACAATCAGAGCAACATACCACTACGCCAAATCAGCTGCTTTGTGAAAGAGAAATGCTGTGTTACCACCATACATTTTACTGCCAAGGTCCCTGTGCAAAACAGTCAGAGCAACATACCACTATGCCAACTCAGCTGCTTTGTGAAAGAGAGGACGACCGAAACTTAAATGGCTATCATTTAGTGAATTCAGTTCTCACCATAGCTGTCAACCTCTTAGTACAAAATACCTGGACAAACCCAGTAATGAGGGAATACAGCCCTCAAACATATTCAATGAATTCAGTTCTTGCCATAGCTGTCAACATTAGCACAAAACACCTGGATGAAGCCAATAATGGGGGAATACAGTCCCAAAAATAGGGACAAATTTCAAATATTCATCTTATAAACTTAGAAAATTGCAAGAATAAAAGGTTGTGCTACTATGTATTTTCTGAAGAATATGAAGTCTGAAATTCAAATGCCTGTCAATTTTACTTCTGACGGAACAAACACAAATTTCAGCAGAGGCCCAGGGAGAAATACTGCAGACACATCTTTGTAAAATGGCAGGACACCAGAGCAAATCCACACAAACACAGGGAGGAGATGCAGACTCCACACAGAAGGCACCCCAGCTAAGAATCAAACCAAAACACCTATAGCTGTGAGGCAACAGTGCTACCACTGCACCATCAAATATGTACAGAATTAAACATTCACAAACTTGAAGTCTGAAAATTCAAATTCCTGTCAATTTTATTTAACATTTGTTAACCAGGACAGTCTGACTTGGAACAAAAAAAACAATTTTCAGCAGAGGCCCAGGAAGAAATAATGCAGACATGTCTTTGTAACATGGGAGGACACAAAAGCAAACCCACACAAACACAGGGAGAAGATGCAGTCCCCACAAAGGCACCACAGCCAAGAATCAAACCTGAGAACCTACGGCTGTGAGACAACAATGCTACCACTGCACCATCAAACATCAAGCATTTAAACATTTAGAAACCACAGATATTATGAGGAACAGAACAGATCAAATATGAGGCAAAAATATGCAAATTATTTTACAAATGGTGGTGGGTAGCGAATTCAGGCCCTTAACACCTGCATACAAGGTACAGGGTTCAAGCCTGAGGTATTCCCTATCACACCACCATGAGTCTGCTCTAGCTACCGGTATATAGCAACTGGAGCATTTTACACACACACACACACACACCTACCTTACCTTGTCTCCGATATCTGAACAGTCACACACCTTACCTTGTCTCCGATATCCGAACAGTCCCACTGATGAAATAAATAACTGCTCCACTTTGCCGACGAGCCAAATAGCTGCTCCGTTGCCGCTGATATCCTAACAGCCAGTATTCCTTTCGTGATTAGTCCATCCCAAACTATTCCTTGCAGTCCAAATCCGCAATTGGTCCTGCCTGCGACTGCTGCAGTCTGGAGTGCCTCCATTTTGTGATGTCACCGCCGCACAGACTGCTGGGCATCTTGGGGCTGAGATGCCTTTCCCCCTATCTAGACTGCTGAGAAAGCAGTCTGAGAGTGTGTGCGCATGCGTACACTTCCAGGAATTTTACCATTTTTGATTTTGTGTTTCTCTATTCTGTTTTATTTTTTTTTTTAGGTGGGAGGGCTGCAGTCCTATAGCACGAGCCACCCCTGGTGAAACATGGTTAAAGAACAATGATTGGAAACCAATGGTGTCAGGGTATAAATGTTTTTAATGTAACAGACATTCTAACAAAAAACAGGTGGAGGTGTTACGATAGGGATTAAAGATAATTATGAGACCTGTAATTATTACATGTTCAAAGATAACACCAATACTATAGATTGTGTAACTGTGACAATAAAGACAACCCTGGAACATATAACATTTGTTGGAGTGTATATACCACCAAAGTCAAGTGCTGATGACCTACAGGAATTCATACATTTCTTGCATGAAACACAGGAGGGAAGACTGCTAATAGCTGGGGACTTCAACTTACCAGAAACAGATTGCAATAATATTGATTCAACAACAGTAGTAAGGATAATTATTCATTATGTACTTTCAGGAACAATTGCTTCAGATTGTAAAAAAAAACATACCAGGGAACACAACATACTAGGCATTGTTTGTGTTCTTAAAGAAATCACTGTTACTTCAAACTGAGTTTTACAGCTGATGTACAGTGATCATGGGGTTATAAAGGTTAACTTGTTGCTAGATAATTCTGACAAATTGAAATCTAAAGCAATGCACAGAGGATTAATTAGAAATTATATGCAAGCAAAATAGTCACTATGTAAAACTAACTGGAATGATGTGTTCAGCGGAAAAACTGCAGATGGAATGTGGAAAGTTTTGAAAGAGAAATTGTTTGAGTGCAACAAAATAAAAAAAAAGTTTAATATCAGGATCCAGGCATACGATATCAGGGGGGTGTATTTCTACAAGAACAAGATACCTAATTAAGGTTAGAAAAATATAAGAAATTGAAGAGAGGTCGAACTACAACTTTGAAAACTGAAATAAACAAGACAGACAAATTAAGCATAGTGTGAGACAAGATCAAAAAACATTTGAAGAAAATGTATATAAAGATAATGAGCACAATAGGGAACCTTTTTACAGACATACAGGTTGTGGAAGGAGTAAAGACACACATTGATGATGAACTGTGTGTAGATTCTAAAATGTATTGTCAGACACAACTAATTATAGATATATTTACAAAATCTTATGCTAAACAGTTCGGCTCCACAAAGGGGGTGTTAAGTTGTCCTAGTGACATCTAGGTAACTGCAGAAACTGGAATCAAATTAGATTACACTGAAAAAGAACTGCACAAATTGGATCCAAGCAAAGCACATGGAGGAGACAGAATTAGTAATAATGGTCTGAGAACACTTGAGCAAGAATTTACAGTACCATCATACCTATTATTTATTAGATATAAATATGGGGGAAGATTCCTCTAGTTTGGAAACATGCGCTTATTAAACCTGCCTTTAAGGGAATGGGTAGTTGGACAAACCCAGAGTCATATAGACACTTTTTAATTTCTCCAAATCTTTTGGGATTCTGATACCATGATGGGAATGGACCCCATTCCTAAGTCAAAGTTCAATTAAAGTTCATGAAATTAGTATCGTTTCACTCTTTGATGTCAGCCAAGTGTTCTTCATAGCACCCGCAATGTGCCCAGTAATGACGACTTATGTAATTCGTAAGGAGTTACGTGTATTAATAACACATCTAAATACAATTGTAAATTCTTTTTTATAAGACCCGTTGCTCCTACTACTATTGAAACTGTATGGGTATCTTTTTGCCACATTGCACTTGTTTCTGCCTGCAGAGCCTGATATTTTATGACTTTGGGTCTCTCTATATGCAAGACACTACAGTCACTGGGTGTGGCAATTTCAATGATCAGTGCTACTAGTACACTATATCCAGTTTTCTAGCATCTATCTTTTGAACTGTTGGTAATGGATGATCCCATGTGATGTACACTTCTTCATTTTCTGTGAGTTTAAGGCAATGTAAGTTTCCCAGTCTACAGAGTGGTAGTTAAAAGTCACACATGCATAGGGTCTTTGGTTGGATGGTGAGAGCCTCTAGTAAATTTAAGTAGGAGTTGTGAAACTCCACGGGCATAAATGATGACCTGTAGCTAGCTATGATATGGTGATGGACCTTATCTATGGCGACATACATGTGGATGAGCTCCTTGTTATCATCCTGTTTAACCAACCTGGATGTATGTTTGTTGCCAATGTAGCTTGAGACGCCACCACCTTTAGTCCTCCGCCTTAAGTCCCAGCCTGTGTTGTTAAATGTGTGGAACGCACAACAGTCTTGCAATGCTGGAGTACATTCTATGGCTTTAAAGCAAGTCTTGGCAACAGCACTGATGCCTACATTCTCCACAGTGAGGAGAACTTGAAGGATGTGGAGTTTTTTTTTTGTGCTTAGGCTCCTAACGTTGAGCAATAACACCTTAAGGTTGCTAGGAGACTTTTTCATTACGTTGCTAGTTTTGTCTTTTTCGTGAGGGGTGAATAAAGTTTTAGCCAATATGTGAAAGCCTTGGGGGGGGGGGACAGAAGCGCAGAAGCATCCCATCCTTAACAATGTAACACGATCTGTTGACCATGTCTTCCCATCCTTAACAAATGTAACATGATCTGTTGACCATGTCTTCTCATACTGACAGATACTCGACCCCCCACAAGTGACCCCAGAAACTAAGCCAATTATTAAAGTTAATAATTTTATGTTCATACTGTGGAATCATCATCATCCTTGGTGAAGATAGAATGCTGCTTAATGCAAGACCCATACCTGTCTGTGACATATTCTGAGAGATCCATTGTCTATTTTCAAAAAGTCCAGTGAGATAAGTCTCAGGTCATTAACACCCACATGGGTGTAAAATGAGTGTAGGTTCTGTAAATTCTATTTGTAACAGCTCACTGTATTTTCTAAGAGACTGAGAAACCTCAGTATTCTTCCACTGAAAACAATGGCACATTCTGGAAATAGTCTCAGAGAAACAGACCCCCACACCAGTGTTCTCCTCTGAATCAGAAATCTGTGGATAAAACCTTGCATATGTCCCTCCATCTTCCTGTCCAGATTC
This sequence comes from Protopterus annectens, assembly GCF_019279795.1. Taxonomy (NCBI): domain Eukaryota; kingdom Metazoa; phylum Chordata; order Ceratodontiformes; family Protopteridae; genus Protopterus; species Protopterus annectens. Next base: position 337,874,457 of record NC_056747.1, on the reverse strand, counting down.
AGAATCTTGAATCTCTTCAGGAAGAGACCACATTATAAGGAGGATAAATTGTTTGAGTTAGACCCTGGGCCAGATTTAGTAAACTACTCCTGTCCAGGGAAATTAGAGGAGGAGCAGATGCATTTTTTGCAGGAAAATGGGGCCAACAGGGTTTTTAATGGCAGCAGCAGCTTTCCCTGGGATAGCCCGAACATTCTGACTTAACAGGGAAGACTTCCCTACTCCCTCTCCTAAGAACAACAGTGGCTCTCTCCCTTGCCCACTGAGGGGACCTTAACAGCTGCAGAGGACACGGCTAATTCCCAAGCCATAGTGGCTGTAGGTATTATACAAGAGGGACCCAGGTTAAAAGATGACTGGTTTTGAGGAACTAGCTTTGGCCACAGCAGTCACTCCCCACCTGCAGCTAAGGCAAATTGCTAGCCTGTTGTGGTGGCAAAGTCTGTTTGCTTAACTTTTTCTTCTTGTGGCTGAAAGAAGGACTGACTGTGAAACCCGTAGTTTGTTCCATAGTCAAGCTGAAAATGGTGCCTCTTTCCAGTGGAAAAGTAGCAGCACAAGCTGGTTAAAATGTAAAGCTGTAAAATGTCACTCACCACCCCCCCACCAAAAGAAAAACACAGTAAAAAGCTCTTTAATACACCCTGCCAGCCACAAAAAGTAAAATAAAACAGTTTATCCATCGGGCTGTTAGTTTTATTTCCTTATTACATTTATCAGCCTGTCACACAGTGTCTAGAACCTCTCACTTTTCTCATATTGTCCATAATGCACTAAATGGGGAAAATCTTTTCCTATGAAAATGTCAAGAGTTAATTCAAGAACCAGAGCAACTGGATGCAAATGTTTTTTTCTAGAACTGTTTGAATTTCTGATGTGCTATATAAGGATGGCTATTCCTTCACATCACTTTCACCTTTTGTTTGTTAATGACCTAAAGCTTACATAAACAAGGAACTCTGGCAAAGGTAATTATGTTTGAGAATCCAATAAAGCTTAAATCTTTCACATTTGTAGAAATACAGTATACTTTATTAATGTGTTTGTAATAGAATATAGTATAATGACAAATGCTGACTCAATAATTCTAGATTTAGTTTTATCACACTCTATAAGAATAGTTTAATTTGTAGCTTGAGCATTAGTATTCACAAGGATACTGGTAATGCTGTCATTTTTAGTGGAGCAGAATCTGGTTGGGTGATCCCTCCCCCTCCAAATCTGAAATAAATTAATCCATTACTTGATACTTTTTGTTTCAGTTCAGATTGCACATTTCTTACTGCAACTTTAGATTTAGAAGCAGACATACCTCTTATATATATAGTAGTAAGTAGCTTACGGTTTATGAGCCATTGGTGTAGCTAATCTAAGTCTGACTGAAGTTGTGAATGAATGTTGGGATGAGAGGGAATTGTTTAGTAAATGACCATGTCATCTCCATTGAGGATGAGTAGGAGATATGCAAGGTCAAAATGAAGTTTAGTTAATGAATATGGAGATGAGGAGGAGGATAAGAATGGATCCTTGTGGTACACCTTTAATAACAGGTGCAGATTCTGATTAGGAAAATCCTTCAGTCAGACTTAGATTAGCTGCACCAATGGCTCATAAACCATAAGCTACTTACTACTATATATATAAGAGACGTACCTCCCTGGACTACATGAAAAGAGACATAGAGGAGCTCTCTGATTATGTAGCCCAGGCCGGTATGACCCTGATCCTGACCCTGAGCAGCATCTTACCCTCACCAAGAATGATGCCACAGTACAAAGACAAAATGATCAGTTTTAACAATTGGCTTAATTACTGGTGTCATTCTAAGGGGATCCAGTGTCTGTCTGCTTGGGATGACATGCTTGACAAGCCACGCTGCTTCGCAAGGGATGGTTTGCACCTGTCACCCCTGGGCTTCCGGATTATTGGCCAAGGCTCTTGCCACCCCCATAGTGCCTTTTTTAGGCAAGGTTCAAATGACAAACCTACCTCCCTAGAAAACACAAGTGGAAAAAAACTAAGGGTAATGCTGCTTAATGCCAGAAGTCTAAACCTCAAGATGCACGCCCTCGAAGCCCTCCTCAGTATGGAGAACATTGATGTCTGTGCAGTGACTGAAACCTGGTTCAAGGCTCCTGAGAGCACCCCAGCACTATCAGGTTTTACCTCATATCATGCTTTCCGGACCCAAAACTTAGACCGAACCACAAAAGGAGGGGGAGTATCCATTTTCATCAAAGATACCCACATCTCCAGGTTAGTGGCAACGCACGAAGCATTGGAGACTATCCAGGTGCAACTAACCATAGGCAAAACTGCCTTACAGTTTGTAGCATGCTACAGACCACCCTCTCAAACTCAGGAACCCCACACAGCATTCCTGAAGACACTGGAGAGTATGAATGTCTCTCCAAATACCATCATTTTGGGAGACTTCAACTACCCAAACATAGACTGGGAACATTACTCAAGCCCCAACACCCTAGCCCAAAGGTTCTTAGAATTCATAAACTCAAATGCAATGGAACAACTAGTTACCACTCCCACAAGAGGAGACAATATACTAGACCTGATCATCACAAACATGGGGACAAAATGCCCCACACCGGAAGTACATCCCTCTTTGGTAAGATCAGACCATAAATTAATCTCACTGGAAATCCACATCCCGCCCCCACCCCCTGCACAAAAGACCACAGTGAAGAACTTCTCAAAAGCAAACTTCACACTTCTTAAGACTGAAGTGGTATCTTTCAAGGTCCCTGGGCCAGTGGAAACCACAATCCACACTGCTGAATCCTTTGCAAATGCCTTCTATGGGCACCTTCAAGAATGCATGGATCATGCAATCCCAAATAAAACCAAGACCCATTCCCCCAAAGGCAGGCGCCCGGTCTGGTGGACCCCAGCCATAAACAAACTTTACAACAGGAGGAGGAAGCTACTACATGACAGAGCAAAATCCCTAAAAGGGAAGGCATCTCTGATCAGTACTAGCAAAAACTACGATCACTCATAAAATCATCCAAGGCCAACTTTGAGAGAAAAATCGCAAAAC
>NC_056747.1:337838899-337866399 GCF_019279795.1 Protopterus annectens | reverse complement strand
ACACAACTGTACTATGTTTTTCATTTTTCACTGTTGCAGTCATTACATTTGGGTAGAATCCCAAAGCTATGGTTGGGAGGATGGATTTATACAGCATTAGGAGCAGCTATAAGGCCCTGCAGGACAGCAGTGGCAAAGCCAGTTCTGGATTTAGAGAAGAGAGGTAAATGGTAATGTTTGGTGAACGTATGAACTGAGCTCCAGGTAGCAGCTTCTAGAGTGTCTCTGGTAGGAACCTCTCTGAGAAAGGCTGCAGAAGTAGATGCAGCCCTGGTGGAATGAGATCTGATCCCCTTGGGGATAGGTTTACCATGGTGCATATAGCAGAAACTAATACAATGGCTTATCCATTTGGAAATAGTCTGCTTTGAAATAGCCTTTCCCTCTTCCCCTGCAGCAAATACCACCAATAGTAGTTCAGATTTTCTTAGAGATTTTGACCTGTTTAAGTAGAATTTAAGTCGTCTGTGTACATCCAATGAATGCAGAATCTGCTCACCCTTGTTCTGTGGATTGGGAAAGAAAGTTGGCAGATGAATGGTCTGATTAACAGCCACACTGGATACCACCTTAGGCATGAAAGATGGATTGGTCCTGAGAGCCACCCTGTCCGGATGAAAAATAATGAAAGGCTCCACTGCCATAAGAGCCTGTAATTCTGAAATCCTTCTAGCTGAAGTGACTGCTAAAAGGAAAGCTGTTTTCCAGGAGATAAATTTTAGGTCTGCAGTAGCAGCTGGCTCAAAAGGAGAGAGAGTTTTTCCAAAACAAAATTGCCATGCAGGAGTTGGTGCTCTCTTGGGAGGTCTTACATTTTTGGCCCTTCTGAGATACTGCTTCAGCAGAGGATGAGAGAAGAGGGGAGGTTCTGTGTTGTAATGAGCTGAAATGGCAGAGGCATGGATTTTTATGGAAGAAAAAGATAGGCCCTTGTGCAGCATCTCAGTTAAGTATTGCAGAATCTGAAGAATATAGGGCATTGCTGTGTTTATTACTTGTGATTGGTTTCAGGCTCAGAATATTTTCCATTTCTCAGCATAAGATTTTCTAGTTCTAGGCCTTCTAGCCTCCAAAATGACATCCATCACAGGTTTGCTGAGGGATGCCAAGGGTGAAATTAATTGATTAGCCACGCTGCAAGATTCAAAGTTTGGAGACGAGTGTGCAGAATTTGGTAGTTCTGCTGAGACAGTAGGTAAGGTGTCTAGACGCAGGTGCCACGGAGGAAGGTGTGACACATTGCGCAGGAGTGGGTACCAGTGTTGGCAAGGCCAGTCTGGAGCAATCAGAATCATTTTTGGTTTGTCCAGTTTGACTTTTAGTAGAACTCTGGAGAGCAGAGGGGGAAAAGCATAGACTGATGGGTTTTTCCAGCTGAATGATAGAGCATCCACTTTCCAAGCTTTTTTGTGATGAATTCTTGTGCAGAATTTGTCCATCTGATAGTTCTGGGGTGAGGCAAAAGATCTATGTCTGGGCTCCCCCATTTGCGTGTCAACATGTTGAAAACTTGTGGTTCCACTTTCCATTCATATAGGTCCATAAGATTTCTGCTTAATTCATCTGCCAGAGTATTTAGATTTCCTGGCAGGAATTGAGCTTGTAGTTGGTATTTGATTCAAGGCCGTGTTCCACAATGCCATTGCTAGTCTGCAAAGGGGGTAGGAATGTGTGCGCCCCTGCTTATGTACCACACAACTGTGGTGCTGTCTGTCTTTATCAGTAGTTGTCCTTGATGAAGGTAGCCCTTGAAGGCTGTCGGTGCATTCTGTACAGCTAGCATCTCTTTCTGATTGATATGTAGGTGCATTTGATTTGGGCTCCATTTGCCCTGAATGGACTTCCCTGCCAGGTGATCTGTAGTCAGGGTTTGGGCAGCAGAGGGTGGAGTGAATGGCAGTCCCTTTTTTTGGTGGCAGGCCTCTGCCCACCACAGGAACTCTAGTTGCAGGAAAGGTATAACAGGAATCATTGTTTCCAGGCTGTGACAATGTTGACTCCATAAACTTTTTAAGTACCACTGAAGTTTCCTCATATGCAGTCTTGCATATGGAATTAGAAGAATACAGGAGGCCATAAACCCCAAGGCCTGCAGAATTTGTCTTGCAGATAGCAGGGTTTTTGTGGCCACCTGTTTGAAGTAAGTCACCAATTGAATTTGCTTTTCTGGCGTAAGGTAAGTCATCTGGGCAGTTGCATTCAAGCTTGCACCCAGGAATGTATTTTTTTGAGAGGGTACCAGTTATGATTTCTTTTCGTTTATGGTGTACCCTAAACAAGTTAGGACCCTTTTTACAAATGCCAGATGCTTTAGAAGAATGTCCTTGTTTTCTGCCTGAATTAGACAATTGTCCAGGTATGGACATATATGAATATTTCTTTGCCTGCAAAACGCAATTACTGGTGCCAGGCACTTTGTGAAGACGCAGTAGATAAGCCAAAGGGCAGTGCAGAGAACTGGTAATGCAAGTAGCCTGCTTTAAAGCAGAAGTATCTTCTGCAAGATTCCCTGATTGGGATATGCAGGTAAGCCTCTTAAGTCTAGAGTTACCAACCAGGCATATTTGGCTAGCATTGGTAGTAACTGTTGAAGAGTCAACATCTTGAATTTTGGAATGTCCAGAAATGTGTTTAGAGTGGATAAGTCCAGAACTGGACACCATAATTTGCCTTTTCTGGGTACCAGGAAAAGTCTTGAATAGAAACTTTGTCCATTTTCCTCTTCTGGTACTGGTTGAATAGCCCTCATGTTCAATGAGGGACAGAACTTGTTTCTGGGCCTCTGCCCACGGATTTAGGGGCAGATCTGGCCATCTGTTTGGGATTAGCAACATGTGGAAATTAAATCTGTATCCCTGGGATACTATATTTAAAACCCATTTGTCCTGGGTAATGAGTTGCCAGTTTTGTGCATGAAGTGCCAGTTTTCCCCCCAAAGGGGTGGCTAAAAGGTAAGTGCTTGGCGATTGTAGGGGGAAGTCATTGAGACTGTTTACCATAGGGAGGTGCCTTGCTGCTTCCAGATTTGGAGGTGGAGGCACCACATTGTTTTGTTCTAAAAGGTCCTTGTGACTGAAATCTGGAGCCTTTGAAATGTCTAGATTTGACTTGAGTGAATCTTGAGGGGACTGGAAAGGACCAGTTTTTAGTAGGCCAGTGCCTACTAAATCTTGGAGGTTGCACTTGTAAGAAATCTTTCACAGTTTGCATAGATTTAGCTTTATCTTCCATCTTTTTTAACACTTCTTCAGCCTTATTACCAAAGAGACGGTCCTGTTGCAAAAGAGCATCCAACAATTTTGCTTTAACATGGTCAGGCAGAGTTTGATCTTTGAGCCAAGCATGCCTTCTTAGCACAGATCCAGTTACAGCAGCCCTGCAAGAGGCCTCCAAGGAATCAAAACCACATTGCAAAGTATGTTTTCCAACTTGTTCAGACGAATGTAATAAATCCTGCAAATCTTTATTTTCCACACAGTCAGACATTAACATCTTTTTCTGTTTAAGTAGTCCCATGATATGCTGTTGATATTTAAGCATATGAAATTGACAGTTTAAAGCCCTGATTGCCGAGGTTACAGACGTGTAAACCTTCTTACCCCATCTATCCAGTGCCCAGGAATCTCTATCAGAAGGGGTAAGATTTGTAGCAGTAGAGGCCTTAATGCCCTTGGGACCCTGAGAAATGGTTTCAGGGTCAGCAATGGGATTTTTGAAAAGGAATTTCTGGGAGTCAGGAACCCTGTAGTATTTGTCTGGCTTACAAGGAGCCGGAGGCAGAGAATCAGGAGTCATACTAGATTCTGAAAAAAACGTCATCAACAATGTCTAGAACAGGAGGTATGGCCAAAGGTCTATGCTGAGGAAGAAGAAGAAAATCCCTAAGTCTCTTTTTAGATTCAGAGAAATCCTGACTTTCCCAATGGAAATGTTCTCTTAAGGTATGTAACGTTTCCCCAAAAAGAAAAATCCTCAGGGGAAAAAGCAGAAGGAATGTAATCTTCTGCATCAGAGTCCTCATAAGTAGGAATAGACAAATCCTGTTCATTAGAAGAGTCAGAAGAAATAGAATCCTGCTCAGAAGATTCATAGTCAATGTCTTGCCTAGGCCTCTTTGAAGGAGGGGGCTGGCTGCCCCTGATCAGAGTAATTAAATCTTCAGCCATTTTGATCATTTGTTTTTTAGGCATAGGGGCCTGCACATGTGGCCCAGGCGTGGGTTTTTTAGACACAGATTTAGATTTTGGCCTTAGTTTTGAAGATGGCGTTGGTCTAATACACAAATCTCTAGGCCTGAAAACACCCTCAGAAGCCGCTGCCTGCACAGCGGCTCCGGACCCATCTAAGGTAGAGACATCCGCGGGTTCCATAATTGAAGCATCTCACGGCATACCGGACTCCGAATGGGTCTCAGTAGAGGCCTGCGAATCAGAAGTAGCGGGTATCAGGGGCTGCGAAAGCACCTCACTGAGTACCGGTGAACCGGCGACTGGCTTAGGAGAAGCATCGTCGGTTTTGGACCTCGACGGTCTGTAACTATCTTTTTCTTTGTGTTTTTAGGTATTCTGGTAGTCGGATTGCTAACCAATGACATTTCTGGATAATTAAATCTTGAGCCAAAATATTTAGAAGCAAAAATATACCGATGTTTAATCATGCGTTGATTAAATTTAGCACAAAACCGACAGCAAGGGACGTTGTGGTCAGGGCCTAGGCAAGGAATACAGTACAAATGAAAATCCTTATGAGGTATTTGCTTCCCACAAGTAATGCAATTATTAACTTTTACTGACATCGATGAGGAGCAAGAAAGAGTTTCCCCAACAGGGTACTTAGCTTTAGTTGAAGACTTCGGTTCTGAAACTCGAAAACGAAAATTTCAGGAGTCTGCTGACCGGCACTTGCGAACTACTTCTGCTTCGGGCACCGCGCGCCAAGAAAGACTGATGTAATGGTGTCGGCTGAATGTTTTATACCCCTGACATCATGGAAGAATGGACAGCTGCCGACGCATGACCCAAGACTTTGTTAATCAGGCCGAATGGGGGCAACATGCCAGCAGATTACCCAAATGTAATGACCGCAACAGTGAAACACGAAGAACATTAGTGAGACACATGCAATTTGACAGAAAACTATCTGTAAAGAAAGGACAGCAGTAGCTTATATGCAAAAGTGAAATGTCCTTCAGGAAACGCAAAGGAGTAGAGTAAATAAGGAGAAGGCAATGAGGCACAGATAATTAATATTCTACTGATTTAAGAGTATCACTTGGGCTTCAGTATATTACAGTAAAAAATGCTCAATCAGCAGTCCCTGCCTAACCCTATGATCTTTTTGATTAAGTTTGCAGAAAATATAATGCTATCCCAAAATAAACTATTAGCAATACAGCAGTAAAATACTTGTCTCATGCAACATAGACATTACATAATTAAACAAAGTTTACCTGTATTACAGTGAAATAAGTACTTTTCTTACAAGCTGCAGTATATGCTTGAACATATTCACTGCAGATTTGTTTGCCTTCACATTTATTTAACTGTCTTTTTCTTTTTGGAAATAATGCAACTAAAACAAAATAAGCAGCAAGTTGATTATAATTTTGCATAGCTTAACAATTAACTGATGAACACATCAGTACCAAAACTAGACTGCATTAAGGTGACTATAAACTACAAATGATCTAATCTTGAGGCACTCCTGCATTTGGAAAACATTTAAGCCTTTGCAGTTACTGAAACTCAGTTTAAATCTAAAGAGAGCACTCCCTCTATACCAGGGTTTTGCACGTTTCATGCCCAATGGCAACTGTGGTGCAGTTTCCATAAATGTTAAAAGAACACAACTCCAAGGCAGATCCTTAGGGACTCTCAAATTGAACACCCTGAGCTATGTAGAATTATCAACTAATAGCATGTTAAAGAACACTTTCTTTGTCTCATGATGACCATGTAAGTTGTGCTTAAGTGTTTTAAATCAGGAGTGTCCAACCCGCGGCCCCCAGAGCTCTTCCATGCGGCCCGCGACCCTTAAATTCAAATTTAACTTTTTTTTCCGTGTGTTTTCACGTCCGCGTCCTTCAGCTATTCTGCGCATGCGCAAAATTACTTTTTTCACGTTTTTTTTCTTGCCAGCGTCTTTCAGCTGGTATGTGCATGCGCCAAAACACCGTTCGGTCATTTTTTTCATTTGCGGTGAAGGAAGGAGTGAGATCGCGATGAAGAAAGTGGATGTATTATTTATTTTACACACCGACTACAACATCAGTTCTACAGCAGTAAAAGGTAAGCTAAGCTATATAGAGTAGACAGTATTAAAGTGATCTGAAATGGGTCAGAAATATTTCTGCAGCAAAACGTTGTTTGACTATAAGTGGCAATGGTCTTACTATCAATGAAGCAGCCATTCTCTGGAAAGCTGAATGGAGTTTGCAGAATGTTGTCCTTGTTCTTGAATATTATTCTTGTAAGAGTTTCAAAGTGCACTCTGCTACTATTTTTTTCTTTAAATTGAAAGGGAAGGGTAATAGCAGCCAAACGATACAAGTTGGGCTGAATGGGGTTTATTTACTGCTGAATGGAGTTTTGTACACAAGGTAGTTGGTTTACTATTATTTGTTGTGTTGACAGCAGAAATTTTCTGTATTTTTTTACAAATCCGGCTAATTACATGATGGCTCCTGAATCATTAACTATTAATTCTAGTGCCCATGGCCTTCCAAATTAATTGTTTTATTTTTTCCAAGAAAGCAGACTTGGTGGTGTTAGTTGTTTTTCCCTAAGATAGGTTACTTTGGTTGAAATAGTTGCTATTCTGACTGTCTTTTTGTTCTATATATATTTGGTTGATTGTCATGAGATTTCTTCCTCTCTCCAGTGCTTAGTTTCTCTACCCAATGAATGATATTATCTCATTTAATAGTCAAGGGTATTATTTGCCTTTTGAGCCTCCTCGTGGTAATTGGGAAAAGTGCCCTGTATCTGGAATAATTGTTCTGTACAACAAGTAAGAATGTTGTTAGGGGATGACTAAATGTAAAAGAGTGTCCAGTTTGTGTTTTCACTTTAAGTAGGTTGCCCTCTTCACTTTCTGATACTGATCAACCATTAATGGGTGTGGGGGGAGGTGGTGGTTGTTCTGTTTTTAAAAACATAGTTTTTTTTTCCCCATAGCTAGGCACCTGTGTTTTATGTTACTTATCTCCAGGTCTAGAATGGTGGTGTTTCAGGTTTATACTGGTTGACAGCATATAAGGTTCATAGGTTGATACTAAGCTTTTGCAGGGTCTCAAACAGCATTAATATTTAGAAGAGTATGAGGTCAGACTTCAAATTTAGCAAGTATTTTTAATGCTCACAGGTAGTATCAGTAAATGATAAAAGAAAGTGATCGTCATTAAGCATGAAGCATTTGTTACATGGCATCAGAGGCTGCATACGTTTAAGTCAGTCTAACCTGGAATCTGATATTGCAATCATGTAATAGTGGGAGGTAATAAAGTGATTTGAACTAGTCTCTCAAGGTGCACAGTAATAACTCAAACAGACATACTTGAGATAGTCATGATGCAGATAGGCAGGTGGGAATGGAGCAAGTGTAAACCCGTGTATTCAGTGCTGCACTTTAAGTCATCCTGAAGCTTAGTGGTGATTTTGAGGTTGTTCACATATGATAAAATGATGCCTAAGCCATTTGCATCTGCATATTAGATGAGATGACTTTTCTGTAGTATTTTTGCATGTTAGTTAGACGTTGCCCGTTCGATTCTCAGTTAGAGCGTCTTCCGTGTGGCGACATGCGTGAATGGGCATTCCTTCGTTGAAGGTTGTGCGTTAGGCCAGGCAAGCCAGCATGTAAAAATCTACTGCCAATCATTAGCGGAGCAGAGTTCCGCTGTGGTGACCCCTTAACCAGGAAAAGCCGAAAGACACAAACAAACATTTATGAATACTGCAAACAGAATGCTCTCCATAGAGGTCCTTGGAGGAATTTATATTAAGATGATGGAAGACATGGACATCTTTAGAAAATCACAGGTATGATCTCATACAAATTGAAAGGTTCGTACCTGTTAATTGTTTTTACAAATAAAACTTTGATGTTAAACTAAGATGTTAGATTTAACTGTTTTTTTAATAATTAGAATGAGATATTGAATTTTAGGGCAAATATTATGCATTTATTCATTTATTTATTGTTCAAATTCACCTACAATACAGTCAGTGGGCCGACTTTGTATTAGTCCGCATATACCTGTGGTCTTTTGCTGTTTAGTTTACGATGCGTCGTTAGAGACTCGTTTTTTTTTTTTTTTGCTCTTCACTTTGTGAGACCTTTTTTCTTTTTTTTTTTTTGGTCCTCACTTGCCGTTTGCCCCCAGACCATTTCTGTTGACTCAATGCGGCCCTTGCAACTGAAAAGGTTGGACACCCCTGTTTTAAATGATCTCTCAAGAAAAACTCCTTGTTTTGGGTGACTAATTACTATTCAATAAACTGTGACACTTACACTTCCAATGTAGGATATGTCCAAAAATTCCTAGACTTACTAAACAAAAAGTCACTTTAACAGCTGGGAAATAAACCTACTTGAAGGCAAAGCATTCCTGACCTTGTTCTTACAAATATTGCTGCATCTGACACTATTCCTCTGGTACCTCCTTCCGCAGTGAAGTCTGATTATAAACTTGTAACCTTCTCTTTTAAACTCCTAAAAGCTCCTACAACAACCGCACTACATTTAAGGACTGCAAACATGCCAAATGCAACTTACTATGTGATGAAATATCACATGAATACATCCCCAGGCCTTAAAAAAGCAGAAAGATTCACTAAAACATTTCTACACCAGTTAACAAAAAGGCATAAAGCTAGCAGTCCCTAACAGAACAAAGTATCAAGAAAAAAATCAAAAATAAGCCACCCCAGTGGTCTACTACTATAAAAAGTATAAAACAAAATAACTATTTTAGTAAATCTAAAAAAAAAAAAAAAAAGTCCATGAACTTAGGATGGTCTCTGAAGCAAAGACATTTAATAATTCTTTTAGCTATGTTATAAAATAAAAAAAAAAAAAAAAAACAATACCCTGCACATTGCTCAGAATGTATCTATAATGGGGCATCCTATTCTGTCCCAACTGGCATTGCCAATATCCTTGTGAACCAGATTTTGTGCCAACTTCTCCTTTGCAACTTCCATTCAAAGCCACAAAGTATATGAATACCTTCCCCTTCCCCCAATTATCTTTAAAGATCACTTACTGAAACTGCTAACTAAGGACCAAAAATAGCTTCTTTCCATGGAATTTGATAATATACATGGCTGCTTAATTAACAGTGTTAAATATAGCCTTGCAGACATATTCCTAAAACTGTTTAACTGAAGTATGGCTAATGGTTTTGTCCCTGATGAGTGACACAGTAATGGTGATGCCCTTCCATAAGGGTGGGGTTAAAACCAACTCAGGTAATTACAGGCCTATCATGCTTACAAGTCTGATTTGCAAAGCCAAGGAATGTATTATCACAGTTTATGAGGTCATTTATATCAAAAATCTTGTTACACTTGACCCTCAGCAGTTTGATTTTTGTGAAGGGTGGATCATGTCTGTTTAATCTGGTAAATTTCTTTGAAAGGGTTACAGAGGCTATAGATGGTGGCCATGCTGTGCATGAGGCATATCTTGCCCTGGCTAAGGCCACTGACATTCCCCATGCTGGCATCATACAAAAGCTAAATGCTTTAACATTAGACCCCATGTGTGGTAAGATGGATAGCAAACTAGATGAAAGGCAAAATGTACAGAGTGGGAGTTGCGATGTTTCATTAGGAAGTATGAAAGTGACAAGCTCTTGTCTCTCAGGGGGTGAGAGCTAGGACTTCTTTCATGGAATTTACTCCTCAGATCTCCATATAGCTATCTGGCTATCAAAGTCTGTAAATGCTTGTAAATTGGAGGGGGTTGTTAAGCCACCCTATGATACCCAAACATTCCAGAATGAACTTGCGCCAGTAAACCCTTGGCATACTAAATATGGGCTCTAACAAAATCTAAAAACTACAGTATCATAACTTTTGGTAAACATCTCTTCCTCCTCTCTACATACTGTCTAGGCAGCAAACCTCTACAAAATGAAAATATAACTAGGGGACCTAAGCACTTGAGCTAATTGTTCTCTCTCTTTTGACCATCATGTAACAACTGTTGTCAAAAATATCCTTTTACATAGCACAGCTAATTACCAAAGGAATGTCATCAAGGACAAAGCAGCTCATCGCTCCCTTATATTCGGGCTTGATCTTGTTTGGGATGCATCTCACCAGACATATCAGACAAAAATCCTCAAAGTTTCCCATCAAAAAGGGCACAGTCCTAAAGTCCCTGAGTGAACAAGAGTGGCTGGAAACTCTATCCTTTATTCAATATCTTAAATACTTTTGAGGTGAGATCTCTCATTTACTGCACCATTAATGACCCAATTGTCCTGGGCTTCCTGTTTCTCCACGAGTCCAACATTTTCACCAATCTAGAACCAGGGACCTAAATCATCATCAAGTAAAATGTGTGGACAGATAGGTTTATAATCCAACATCTCCCAAATCTCTGGAACAAATTCTCCCTGCATGTTAAGCAGTGTGACTCACTGTCTTCCTTTAAACATGTGCTAAATGACTGGATGGGTATTCACAAAAGTATCCCAGGTTTGACCAATATGCCCTTCCTGGAGAAAGAAGGTGCTGCCTGAGGAGTACCAGTAAGGCAAAAATGGTCATAAGACTCAATGACCCTGGAATATCTATAAATCTAAATAGAAATGTTTGGCACCAATTATGTTTTAAAACATGCAGATCACACAAACTACAAATATGCAGATAAACATGTACAGTGATTTCAAATATACTGGTCTTATTCCCCACCCTCAGTACTTACAATGAAGCCAAAAGAAAATCACTATCTCCTGCTATTTCAGTATGTGCACAGTATTTTTGTTTCCATGAAGCCCAAAATCACACATTTATAAGTGTTTTTCTAGCCATAAGAAAAACAAAAGGACCAAGGGAAAAAAAACAATGGAATACATCAGTGGTCTCAAACAGCTCTCTACTGAAATGTCAGCATCTGTAATGCTGAGTGCCAATAGACCGAGAAAACAAAAGGTTAAAAACTCAGAAGAAATCTTGGAAGACCACTCTTCTCATTTTTGCAGTGGGCCAAACACCCCTGAAGGGGAGAAGCTCCCCAAACTTATATAAACCAAACACGGAGACAACTGTAGCTCAGAGAAAAGGGAATATTCTGAATGCCAGAGTCTGTTCTTCAAATTTTCCCTTAGATCTACTAGTTCTCTCCTCTCCTGCACTTATACTAGCTTATTAGTCTAGCACTTTACCAGACTTCTTGTAGCAATTATTGTAGCACGCAAAAGTGCTACCAGCACTAAATGTTCTACAAGTAATCTCTATTCAGTACTTATTATCAATGTCCACCCCTCCAGGCATGTCTAAAGGTCTGTTCCCTGTGCTTTCTCCTATTAACCTGGTGAACTTGAGCATCCTGAGGCAAAGTAGCAACTGCCTGATGTACACCGACAACCCTCTCCTCTTACTTTCCAACACTCAGACTTGAGAGAGATGCACTTATATATCCAAATTGGAAGCCACACACTCTCCAGCCAAGACCAGAATAGCTGGTCAAGAGGAGAAGGTCAACACTTGCAACACACCACATGGAACATATAGTCCTCGAAAACACACACCAGCTCTGCCTTCACATAAAAACACAAACCGCACACCCACCTTCGCGGAGGCTCTCAATAAAAATCTACCCAGGCAGCAGAGACCTCCAAGGCAGAAATGCACTCAACCACCACAACACTAACCACGAGACACATAACTCCTGTAAACAGTCTGCCACGTATCCAAAGCCCCCTAAGGCAAAACAGCATGCCCAACACACTAGTCATAGGTGACTCAATAGTGAGGCACAATGATATCCAACTCACTAGGTTGAATAAGGAGAAAGTAACAGTCAGCTGCCTGTCAGGTGCCAGGATCAGCTACATAACGCACGCACTCAGGTCTCTCAACAATGGGTACAAACATGACTCTGTCATTGTACATGTGGGTGTGAATGACCGGAGACGTGCCTCCCTGGACTACATGAAAAGAGACATAGAGGCGCTCTCGGATTATGTAGCCCAGTTGGGAATGACCCTAGACCTGAGCAGCATCCTACCATCACCCAGAATGATACCACAGTACAAGCCAAAAATGACTGATTTCAACAATTGGCTTAAGTTTCTGGTGTCATTCTAAGGGGAGCCAGTATCTGTCTGCCTGGGATGACATGACTGACAGACCTCAATGCTATGCCAGAGATGGCCTGCATCTGTCACCCCTGAGCTTCCGGATACTGGGAAAGGCTCTTGCCACCCCATATTGTGATTTTTTTAGGTGATGTTCCAAAGACCAAACTAGCACCATAACAGATGCAAACAAATGCAATCTGTGGGTCATGCTGCTCAATGCTAGAAGTCTAAATCTCAAAATGCACTCGCTTGAAGCACTCCTTAAAATGGAGAATAGCGACATTTGTGCTGTAACAGAGACCTGGTTCAAGGCAGCAGAAAGCACCACTGCACTACCAGGCTATAATTCATTCCACACCTTTCGGCTCCAGAACTTGGACCGAAGCTCCAAAGCCGGTGGTGTTTCCATATTCATAAAGGATGCGCACACTCCCAGACTGGTAGCCCAACATAACTCATCAGAGAAACTTTAGGTGTAGCTAACAATGGGTAAGACAGTGATTCAGGTCGTAGCCTGCTATAGAGGTCCCCAACCATGTCTCAAGACTTGCAATACACATTCCTAAGCACCCAGGAAAATATTAGGGTCAGGCCTAACACTCTCTTACTAGGCAACTTCAACTACCCCGCCATTAACTGGGTAAACTACTCGTGTACCAATACACTTGCCCAATGTTTCCTGGAGTTCATTAATTCCAATGCACTGGACCAGCTCATTCTTACCCCCATTAGAGGTAGCAACATCCTTGACCTGGTCATTGCTAACATGGGTGACCATTGCTCTACACCAATAGTCAGCTCCTTCCTGTTTAGATCCGACCACAAACTAAACACATTAATAATTCACACCCCCCCGCAAAGGTAACCACCATGAAAAACTTCTCCAAAGCTAACTTTGGGCTCCTAAAAACAGAGGAGGCTAACTTCACAGCACCCATGTAAATGGAGAACAGTTGCGTGACCACAGAATCATACACCAATGGACTGTAAGAACACGTACACAAATGCATGGATCTCGCCATACCCAGTAGAACCAAAATGCTCTCCTCTAAAAAAAGGAAGCCAATCTGATGGTCCCCTGCCAAACACAACTCTACAACAGAAGGAGAAAACTGATGCAGAATAAAGTGAAGTCCCAAGACTAGAAAAACTCCCTTAACAGCCTCAACAAAAAGTTGAGATACCTCATCTTACCCTCTACAGCTAGCTATGAAAACAGAATTGCAGCAGATAGTAAAGACAACCACCAGGCCTTCTATAGTTATGTAAAGAATCCACACGGCAATATCCAGATTTTCTCTGAGCTACTGCACAATGATACCTCCTATGCCAAGCCAACAGATATTGCAGTATACTGGCCAACAGATTCAATGCCAACTTTATCCCCCCAAAGGACCAATCACAATACCAGTAGATTGCCAGGCACCCAGTACTACTGCTGCACAGGTTAAAACACGACTGTCCAAGGCCAAGAATACAGCTTCTACAGGACTTGACAATATCCTTGGTTGAGTTCTACATGAACTACAGAGTGAACTGGCACCTCACCTGTGTGCCCTGTTCATTCACAACCTCACCTCAGGCTTTGTCCCTACCAAATGGTGCACTGCTACAGTCATCATTCTCCACAAAGGAGGAGCGACCACAGACCCTGGGAACTATTTCCCCATTAGCCTGATGAGTCTGATATGCAAAGCTATGGAACGCATCATCATGGACCTAATAAACAAGGACATAGGGAATCTCCAAACTCTGGATCCCACAAAGTTTGGTTTTGTGAAGGCTAGGGCATGCGTGTTCAACTTAATCGACTTTTTGAGTCAGTCCCCAGAGATGTGGATTAAGGCAAGGTGGTTCATATGGCCTACCTTGATCTGGCCAAGGATTTTGATCCCATTCCCCACTCACAATCATAGAAAAACTCACTAAGCTTGGCATTAACCCCTATATCACTGGTTGGGTTGCAAACTGGCTCACAGATAGAACCCACAGTGTGAAAGTAGCTGACTCCAAGTCAGACTGCTGACTAGTCACGAGTGGAGTCCCACAGGGTTCGGTCCTGGGTTCTCTCCTGTTTGGTATATACTTCTCTGAAGTTCAGGCCAACACGAAGGGACTCTGTCTGACAAAGTTTGCAAACAATTGCAAGTTGGGAGCTATTATTAACTCCCCAAGTTATGTTGACATCCTACAGAATGACCTCACTAAGACCAATGACTGGTGTCAGAACCATGACCTTAAGCTCAATGCCAAAAAATATGTCATCATCCCCTTTGGGGAAAAACCCAGATCCCATGAATTACCACACTGATGGCAGTCCACTGAGTACAGAAGGCATTATAAGAGATCTGGGAACACAGGCTGACAGTAAACTCTCTTTTGATCACCACATTTTCACTGTGGTCAGAAAGTCCTTCTATGTGGCACATCTCATTACTAAGGGTTTTGCATCCAGGAAGAAAGAGGTCATTGTCTCCCTCTACTCTTCCCTCATTAGGCCAATAATAGAGTACAATGCCCCATATGGCATGTACCTCACTAGACACTTGCAACAACTGGAGAGGTCGCAAAAGTACCTCACAAAGATGATCCTAGGCCTTAAACACTTGTCCTATATGGACAGACTCAAAAAAACTCCAAGTATTTTCTGGCTCATATCGCCTACTTAAGAGGCGATCTCTGCTTGACTTACAAAGCCATGTCTGACCCAGCTCTGTTAGAAATGCTACATCTAAAGAAATCCCAATCCCTCCACACCGCATGTTCCAGAGACCACAACCTCATTACCGCAATTAACAGAACATGCTGGAGAGACAGGTTCATAACCCAGAGACTGCCCATGCTATGGAACAGACTTCCCATACATGTCAAGCAGAGCACCTTGCTGATCCTCTTCAAGAGAAATCTTGATGAGTAGATGGGAAACAGAAAATTTACCCTGGGGATAACTCCAGTGGCTCCACTCAACAGAGGCACTGACAACTAAGGATGGGTGGCACTATGCCAGGTTAATCCTATGGCTAGGCTTGTAAAGGCCCCAGGGCCATTAGCCTAGTATATACCTATGAACCTTAGAGCCATCTTCAACTTGGTATATTTAAGTCTATTTTTTGGCCATTCAGTCTCTGTTTCAGGACTCACTCTTGTGGGTTCCAACATTACAAATGGTTACTGTCTCAAACTGTTGGCCTTTGGGTCAAATGTAGCCACTGGCATGTGCAATCCAGATCATAGAGCTTTGCTTCAATCCATCTTGATTCAGTTAAAAAAAGTCCTCTAAGTTTGAGATCCAAACAAATACTAGTCTTTGTGGCTCAGATTGGCTTTAGCACCTCATCCTGTCTTATGGGCTTCACTGTGGAGCCATTGAGAAAGAGACTTCCTGGAGCAGAAAACAGACCAATGACAGATGTGCACAGATGGCAAATGGGCTGTTTTGAGCTTCAGAAAATAGCAATAAGAGCATAGCTGCCCAGCGGTAGCAACTCATACTGTTGGCAGTTTCATATACTAAGCAATTCACACCTCTCTAACAGGAGTGCAAGATACCCAGTTTTGCTGTTAGTGTGTGTGTATGTATGTATATGTGTGTATATATATATATATATATATATATATATATATATATATATATATATATATATATATATATATGTGTAAAATAAATATACTGATTACATCACAACACAGAAGTTACACAAAAGTGACCATCAAAAGATCGAACAAAAAAGCCCAACCTGAAAAATAAACTGTACCTATTTAATACAGACGCATAAAACAATGAACATTCCAACAACCCTTATACATATATATATATATATATATATATATATATATATGTGTGTGTGTGTGCTTATATATATATATATATATATATATATATAAAAATTTTGTCTGTGTGGTGGGGTGCAAGTCACTGTATTGGTGTGCAAACACAACCACAGAAATGCACCGGCAATGAGTCTCCAATAAAAAACAAAGTAAAAAACTCATACCATACACCTCATCCAAACACAAAGCAACCGCCACTACAAATAATCTTAAAAACAAACAAAAAACACCTTCTGATTATTGCCATTAACACATACTGCTCTCTGATATAATTACTTTTTGTTCACATTTAACACAGGGAAATCCAGTTAACATTCTGTGCACTCACACACACAAACTCTAACCATAAATAAAAGAATCATCGAAGACCAGAGGATCAAAGTGCCAAAATATCAAACCTATTGAATGGAGATCACCATACAGTGTGGAATGAGAACTTTATCATTCTGTTCACTTTAGTGTGATCTTGGAGTTGGCATATTTAAGTAGCAGGGAGTGTAGGGGTGTAGGAGTGCTTGCCCCCTGCAAAAAAGTGAAATAAGTTTTCACGTTTTATTTTATTTTGTAGGTTCTATATATATATATATATATATATATATATATATATATATATATATATGCAGCTACTTCACAAGCTCAAAGTTTCAAAACTTCAAACCGCAAATGGTTGAGACCATAAGATGTTTTGAAACTTCAAAATTGTAATAAAAAATTAAAAACAAAAAAATTTTTTTACGTTTTTTCAGGAGGACAAGCCTCCCAGCACCACCCACAGCTAAATTAACTTATCAACTCCAACATAGCAATATAGTGAAAAAAACAGCAAAGTTCCTGTTCCGTACTGTACAGTGATCTCCATTCATAATGATGGAAGTTTCCAAACTTTTATCTTACGGTCTTGATCATTTGCTGTTCGAAGTTTTGAAACTTTGAGCTTGTGAAGGGAATCCATATATAATATGAGTGTATGTGAGACTGTCATGCTTGAAGGGCGTATGTCCATGTGTGACTTTCTTTGAATCACCATCAATCCGGCTCTTGGCTCCATGGACTTATCCTCATCCAGTTCTCGAAGAATTTTAATTATCAGCTCACTATTATAAAGTACTTTTACTTTTCAGTTTTTCAGGATGACTCATCTGCCTGCTGCCTTTATACCCTCAAGCCAACTATAATATTTACTTTGTATACAACAGACATATATATATATATATATATATATATACACACACACACATATATATATATATATATACACACACACACATATATATATATATATATATATATATATATATATATGGATTTACTTCAAAATATCGAATACCTACTTCATTGAATCCCATTTCACTGAACCTCACTTCATCGAATCTTATTATATGGAACTCCTGGAATTACAAAAGTTAACCCTGGGAAAGGAACCACTCAACCACAGGACAAAACAAACAGAAAAACAAAAAACCCTCCAAGTGTGGGTCTTCACCCACCACACCCCTCTAATAACTATACCAACTCTGAGATCGCACTACAGTGGAGGAATGGCAAAGTTTACCATGGTGGCCAAGTGCTTCCTTTCCTAGGTTTCTTTTCCATAGCTCCAGGAGTTCGATATAACGAGATTCGATGGAGTAAGGTTCAATGAAATGGGATTCAATAATGTAAGTACTCAATATTTTGATGTAGACCCATATATATATATATATATATATATATATATATATATATATATATATATATATATATATATATATATATTGCATTTTGTCATTCACTCTTAATACATAATATCATGTATCTATTAAGTTTACCACAGGTTGAGATTGAAATAGTTCCACTGGATCAGTACACTACCCTGGTTAACACATTCAAAGTAAAATAAATAAAATAAATGAACAAAACAGTCTTCCATACAAGATCTCAAAAATGATCAACTCCAGGTACTATGCACATCTTCCTGTCCTAAGTAAAATTTCTACCTTCAGTCCTTGCAATCTTCAACAGAACACAATAGAAAGGTAAGCAGATGATTTTACTTTTCTTCTGATGTTACTGTTACCTCCGTCTATAATATAGTATATGGATGCTGCACATCTAACACTTTAGTGCATTTTTTTCATTTTTCCCTTACTAGTTCGTTCAGTTTCCAGACAAATTTAGATAAAAAGATCTCACCAGGAAAAGACGAAACAATGTATGTTAAATCTAAAATAATTATCCAAAAGTACTCAACAATAATGAGTACCCTAGAGAACCAGGGATTCAGATGAACCTAATACCTGATTAAGATTTCTGACTGTTTTACTTAAGAAATTTTGCAGACTTACTAACTTTTTACAATTGTTTAAATAATTACACAAAAACATTACAAAATGAAGCCACTAAATGACATGTTTCAAATCAAAGGCAATTGGAAAGCAGAAGTGGTATTCTAATAGTGCAGCTGATTTTTTCACACTTGCATTGATAGCAAATTGGCTCTCACTTGTGGCCAGGATGACAAGATTTTGAAAAAAGATTATCTATGGTTAAAAGAAGAAATGTTTGGATGTCTTGAAATGACTCTGCTAAGATGAGGTTTCAAAATATGGATAAATGTGGATTCCACACATTCTGCAAAAGTCAATTATTGGAGCCAGGTATTTTGTGAATACCCTTGAAGCTGTGGAGAGACCCAAAGCTAAGGATGTAAACTGAAAATGTAATTTGCACAGAAAGGTGAAGTAGCAAATAACAAAAGTAAATGAAATTTGTGGGAAAAATACATGCACAGTAATGTTCAAAAGTGAAGTTTAAGGGGAGGCAGGAATTTAGAAATTTATGTAATAATGAAGTGAATAACTGTTAAAAAAATGATATGCATGTAATGTGTAATGCAGGAATATGAAGAATGTTAAATTAATAGAAAACAAAACAAACCATACTAAGTGTGTCTATGTCTTAAGAGATAATTTAATAAAGGTGCTTAAAAATCTTGATACAATCAATCTTAAACAAGACATTATGTTTTTTTGAATAGAGATATGATGGTAATCATCCTTGAGTCCTGGTGTAACTAGAAAGCAACGGGGAAGAATAGAGTATGGAGAGCAAGCATTTTGAACTTTGCAATTTTTAGGAATAAGTTTAGAACTGAAAACACTGGCATCCATGTTCTTTCTTCCTCGGTAATAGAATCCAAGAATCTGTTCATTCACATTGTGTGCCAGCATTTCTGACAGAAAGGGGGAAAGAAGTGTGTTTGATTTTTTGGAGAGGGAGAAATCCCTGATTCTGGAGGAAATGAGTTCCATTGTCATTTGAAGACCTACCAAATTATCTCTACTAAACAAGTGTTTGTTATTTGCTTCTACAATGGTAAGGAAAAAGACAGATTTCCTGCTAGTTATGAAGGAAGGTTAGAGTGGGGAGGGGGTTGAATGGAAGAAATGCTTACATAATCATGTACTTTTCTTTGACTAAGATTACCCCTGGGGCATTTCCATTTTTCTTGGAATCCTCCTGCCCCTTCTTTTTCTATTGTTGCTTCCCTATATGTTGCTGCCCTGGTTTAAAAGATTTCTTGAAAACGGGCCCTGGGAATGGGGGATAGCTTCTGCTATACTTTGGACCTGGAGACAGAAAAAGTTGTCTTGCCCCCTGAATTAGTGTGACCCAGTCATCAAAGCTTTATAGGACTTCAGCACAGGAACTAACAAAAAGGACTTCTTTGTCTAATGGGGCATTATGAATTTGGGATTTAACATCCTCATAATCTATAATCCCAGCCATGAATATCTCTGTATTATGGATCCTGTGGCTGCAACTGCAGACACTGCATCATAATATTTTGGGGTATGTTTTGTGAACTGAGATACTGAAGAAAAAGTACAGTTTTGTACCTACCATAAATGTAGATGTCCGAGAGGTATGCATCTGCAGTCCTAACATATGGGTTGTCCTGCCTCAGGCAGCCCTTCGGTCGGCCGGATTCCAAAGTCTGGGTCTGGCCTCGGCTGATGTCGCACTTCACCCGACGTCATAGCTGCTGTGAATTGGGTATAAAGGCATCAGCCAACGCCATTTTCCTCAGTGCTTCTTGCCCCAGATGCCAGGTGCCCTCTAGGAAGGCTAAATTTGGATAAATGCAAATGATTCCAAATAGTAGAGAGCAAACAATATAAGCATGTATATACATATATACAAACAAATACACCATAATAGATTCCCCCAGCTAGCTACAAGATGGGCAAATACCCTAGGAGTACCACAGAGGGGAAGGAGGGTGGGTAATCCTGACTGCAGATGCATACCTCTCGGACATCTACATTTATGGTAGGTACAAAACTGTACTATGTCCTTCAAGGATGCATCTGCAGTCCTAACATATGGGTAGAATACCATAGCCAAACTGGGGAGGAGGCACTAAGATGATTATGGTGTAGTTAAGATCCCTTGCAAAACAGCAGTTGCAAAACCTGCTCAGGATCTGGAGTATAAAGGTAGATTATAATGCTTGGCAAATGTATGCACGGAGCTCCAAATAGCAGCTTCTAAAATGTCTTTGGTAGCCACTCCTCGTAGGAAAGCTGTAGTAGTGGCTGTAGCCCTTGTGGAGTGAGGTCTGATGTTTTCTGGAGTTGTCTTTCCATGAAAAGAGTAACAAAATCTAATGCAATTTCCTATCCATTTTGAGATTGTCTGTTTTGAAATTGCTTTTCCTTCCATTCCTGTTGCATATGCTACCAGAAGCTGGTCAGTTTTCTGTTGGTCTTGGTTCTGTCCAGATAGTAGCGCAATTGCCTGTGCACATCCAAGGTATGTAGTAACCTTTCCCCCCTGTTCTGTGGGTTGGGGAAGAATGCTGGTAGGTGGATTGCTTGGTTCAATGATACCCTGGAGACCACTTTTGGCATAAAAGTAGGGTTAGTTCTCAAGGACACTCTATCCTGATGGAAGATAAGGAAGGGCTGTACTGCCATTAATGCCTGTAATTCAGAAACCCTTCTTGCTGAAGTGATTGCAAGCAGGAAAGCAGTTTTCCAAGATAAGAACTGTAATTCTGCTGTTGCTGCTGGTTCGAAAGGGGGAAGTGTTAACTTTTCCAGCACAAAGTTAAGGTCCCATGTAGGCAGAGGTGGCTTCCTTGGAGGCTTTACATTTTTAATTCCTCTCAGAAACTGCCTGAGTAGAGGATGAGAGAAGACTGGAGGATCCATGTTGTATTCTGCTGAAATTGCTGATGCATGAATCTTAATGGAGGAGTAAGACAGGCCATTGTGGAAAAGTTCTGCTAAGTATTCCAGGATGTTAGCTATGTTTGCTAATGACACATTTTCTCCTTTTGCTGCACTCCAAATGAGGTATCTTTTCCATTTGGCTGAATAAGTTTTCCTTGTGGAGGGTCTGCGAGCCTCCAGGATAATGTCCTTAACCCTCTGAGATAGATCTGGGTTATTTTGTTTTATGTAATACTCCAGGCAGCTAGCTGTAGTGTTTTCAAGTTTGGATGTAGGATCTTGTAGTTGTTCTGTGTTAGCAGTAAAGGAACTAGAGGTAGAGGCCATGCGTGTGTCCGAGACATACTCCTCAGTAGCGGGTACCAATGCTGCCTTGGCCAGTCTGGAGCTATCAGGATGATCCTTGGGTGATCTTCTTTGATCTTCAGTAGCACTTTGTGCATCAAAGGAAGAGGTGGGAATGCATACGCTGTCAGGTTTTCCCAACTGAAGGATAGGGAGTCCACCTTCCAAGCAAGAGGGTGGTATGTCCTTGTGCAGAATTTCCTCAATTGGTGGTTGTGTGGGGATGCGAACAGGTCTATTTCTGGTAGTCCCCATTTCTTTGTAATGGTTTTGAAGATGTCTGGATGCAGCATCCATTCGTGGGCATCCGTGGTAGTTCTGCTTAAGGTGTCTGCTAGTATATTTTCTTTTCCTGGCACAAAATTGGCCTGGAGTTGAATGTTGAGGTTCAGGGCCACATTCCACAGGTCCACTGCCATCCGGCATAGAGGATATGAGTGTGTGCCTCCCTGTTTGTTGATATACCACATGACTGTGGTGTTGTCCGTCCTTATCAGCAAATGACCCTGTTGAAGAAACGGTCTGAATGTCTGAAGTGCCTGTTTCACTGCCAGCATCTCTTTTTGATTTATGTGAAGGTTCAGCTGGTCTTGTGTCCATAGGCCTTGTATACACTTGTCCACCATGTGTGCCCCCCAGCCTAGGTCTGAGGCGTCCGTGGTGATAGTCTGGCTTGGGTGAGGTTTGTGGAAAGGCAGTCCTCTGTTCAACTGACAGGCCTGAGCCCACCACAGGAATTCTTGTTTCAGGCATGGAATTATTGGAATCTGGGCTTCTAGACTGTGCTTGTGTTGAGACCATACATTCCTTAGATACCATTGCAACTTCCTCATATGCAGCCTGGCATGTGGTATCAAAATTATGCAGGATGCCATGTAACCCAGGGCTTGCAGGACTTTCATTGCTGTGAGCTGGTTCTGTGTTGTTATAATGCCATGAAATAGAGTGGTAGTTGCTTTTGCTTTTCTGCAGTGAGAAATGCCATCTGATTTGATGTGTCCAGTTCTGCACCCAAGAATGTTATCCTTTGGGATGGTACCAGCCTTGACTTTTTCATGCTGACTGTGTATCCCAGGGCTTGCAGTAGTTGTATAACCTTTTCCAAATCTTTTGTTAATTTGGTCTTGTTGTCCGCTTGTATTAGGCAGTCGTCCAGGTATGGATAAATCTGAATTCCCTGAAGCCTGCAATGAGCAATTACTGATGCCAGGCATTTCGTGAATACTCTGGGCGCAGTAGATAAGCCAAAGGGCAATGCTGAGAATTGATAATGCTCTGATCCTGCAAGAAATCTAAGTTATCTTCTGCAATCTGGTCGTATAGGGACGTGCAGGTATGCCTCCTTGAGATCTAGAGTCATCAGCCAAGACTCCTTGCCCAGCATGGGAATAAGTTGCTGTAGGGTCAGCATTTTGAATTTTGGAACAATGAGATATGTGTTCAGAGTGGACAGGTCGAGAATAGGCCTCCATTGGTTTTCTTTTCTTGGTACCAGGAAAAGTCTGGAGTAAAATCCTTGCCCTTGTTCCATAGGAGGTACCTTTTCTATAGCTCTCATCCTTAGTAGGTGGTTGACTTGTCCTAGAGCGTTTGTTTTTTGGTTTGGTGGTAGGTTTGGCATTCCTCTCTTTTTTGGTAGAGTGTGGAAGTGAAACCTGTAGCCCTTGTCTATTGTCTGTAAAATCCATTTGTCTCCTGTAATGTAATGCCAGTTTACGGAAAATAAGGCTAGCTTTCCGCCTAAGGGTGCTTCCAGTTGTTCCCTGGTAGGCGGTATCAGAGCCAAGTCATTGTGTCTGTCCTGTGGAAGTGGTCGTAGCTGGATCTGTGGCAGTACTTCTCTGGTTGTTAGGCTGCCACTGACGTCCCCTGTAGGCACCTCTGGATTGACCTCTGCCTCTTGGGCGCCTATTTCTGCCTCTCTGTGCTCTGGAGGTGTCTGGAAAGGACCAATTCTTCGAAGGCCAATTTCTACTAAACCTTGGAGGTTGGACCTGTAAGAAATCCTTGACTGTTTGGACAGATTTTGCTTTTTCTTCCACGTTCTTTAGCACTTGCTGTGCAGGGGAACCAAACAAACTTTGTTTCTCCATGGGAGCATCTAGGAGCTTTGACTTTACATGGTCTGGTAAGGATTGTTCTTTTAACCATGCATGCCTTCTAATCACTGTTCCAGTCATAGCTGATCTAAAGGAAGCCTCCAGTGCATCATAGCCGCATTTTAAGGAATGATTACTGACCTGCTGAGTGTTATGTACCAAATCCTGAAGGGACTTATGGTCTATAGGTTCAGGAGAGGACAGTTTTTTATTTAGCTGGTCTAACAAAAATTCCTGATACTGAATCATGTGGAATTGACAGTTTAAGGCCCTAGCCGAAAGAGTAGCAGAAGTATAAACTTTTTTACCCCATCTCTCTAATGCTCTAAATTCTCTTTCAGAGGGGAGGGGGTTTTTGGCAGAGGCAGCTGCTACAGCTTTGGGGCCCTGTGAAATGGTTTCAGGATCTGCAATAGGAGCCTTATACAAGTGAAAGTGTGTGTCCGGGACCCTGTAATATCTGTCGGGCTTGGCAGGGGCCGGGGGAAGAGAGTCAGGGGCAGTACAAGCATCATTATATGCATCATCAACAACTGTTAGTACTGGAGGAATGGCTAAAGGCCTATGCTGTGGTAAATGTAAAAAGGTCCTTAGCCTTTTCCTTGAATCTGAAAAATCCTGGCCCTGCCATTGAAAATGCTCTCTCATAGCATGTAAGGTTTCCCCAAAAGAAAATTCCTCAGGAGGAGAGGCAGAAGGAATGGAGTCTTCTGCATCAGAATCCTCATAAGGGGAATATGGGCCTTCTGGAGGTTCTGAGTTTTCGGAATCATCCGAGGAATAGTCTGTAGAAACAGGATCCGGGGGCTCTGCTCTAGGCCTCTTCTCTGGAGGGGGTTGAGAGGCCCTGTCTGGGTGAGGTTGGGATCCCCTGATCAAAGAAATGAGATCCTCAGCCAGGCTGAGCATTTGGGAACTAGAGGTAGGCCTGTGTGAGGGGGTTTTAGCAGGCTAGGCCTTAGAAGATTTAGCTGCTTTAGCCTTAGAAAAAGCCTTGATAGACATAGATGCAGGGGGCCTAGCAGCTCCACATGCAGGAGTAGATATGTCTAAAGGAATAGTATCTGATAAATCCTGGGAGCCTGCTACAGCAGGGGAAATTTCAGTAGCAGATTCAGCCATGCTGTGTGAGGCCTCGGCTATCGGAGGCATGCTTTCGGCCGAAGGAAGAACCGAGGACTCGGTTTCAGCCAAAACCGAGACACTCGCGGTTGGCTTAACCGTGGTTTCGGCTGAAACCGCGGACCGCGAGTGTCGGTCCTTTTCCTTACGCTTTTTAGCTAATTGAGAAGTCGGAGTCTCCGACGGCATTTTGTAAGCAAAAGCGGGACCAAAAAACTCCTCTGCAAACTCCGACCGACGTCTAAGTGTCCGTCGGTTGAAGGAAGCACAGGCTAGACAAGCTGATACGTCGTGGTCTGGGCCTAAGCAAGGAAGGCAGTAAGAGTGGAAATCCTTATGAGGTATTTGTTTCCCACAAGTTAAACAATTATTTACTTTTTCTGACATCGGTTGAGGCAAGAAAGAGTCCCCAACGGGGTACTTAGCTTTTTAGAAGTCTTCGGTAGTAGTAATCTATGGATCTGACCGACCGGCACTTGCGAACAGCTTCTGCTTCGGGCACCGCGCGGCAAGAAAGACTGGGGAAAATGGCGTCGGCTGATGCCTTTATACCCAATTCACAGCAGCTATGACGTCGGGTGAAGTGCGACATCAGCCGAGGCCAGACCCAGACTTTGGAATCCGGCCGACCGAAGGGCTGCCTGAGGCAGGACAACCCATATGTTAGGACTGCAGATGCATCCTTGAAGGACATCATACCAGTCATGGAGAATTTGGCATCTGGAGGGGCAGATTATAAACTATCTGACTCGTACCTTAGAATATGGCAAGGAAGAATTTGGCCATAAGGGTTTGACAGTTTATAGCTATGAAGGGCCAAGCTGAAGAGGTATAAACTTTCTTGCCATATCTACAATTGCTCTTTAATATTTGTCACTGGGTATTGTGTTGGAAGAGGCTATTTGGTTTACAAGATCCCTCCTTATTCAAAGAAATTACATCAGGGTCTGACTAAAGGTTTGGGAAAAGGAATTTGTGCAACTCTGTTACTTTATACAGTCTATCAGAGTTTTTGGGTGAAGGCTGAGCATCAGGGGAAGAACATGCAGAACTGATTTTATCCACAAGGCCCCATTAACAGGTGGAATAACTCAGGTTTTATGGAAGTCTACATGAAGGTCATACCAACTTTTCTGAGTTTATCAAATTTCTTTTCTTTCCCACTGAAAAAGGTTTTTCATTTTAGAAATAGTATTACACACAAAACTCTCCTCAACTGAAAAGTCAGAAGAGAGATTTTCCTCAAATTCTTACACAAACTGGATAGGAGAGGAGACCAGGGATACATAAGCTAAGTCCCTCCTAATCTGATATTGAAAAGCACTACTCAGAAGTAGTGGGACACCTTATCCTCTTAAAATGAGAGGCACGTAGGGCAGAAGACTGAAGGGAATGAAATGCTCTGAAAAGCCCTTTGGCATTCATCTGTTGACTCTCTTATACTACATGGAGTAGAAGGGTTGAAAAATTTTTTTTTTTCAGATTTTTCTTCCCTTGGAGTGTCTGGCTTTACTGTTTTAGATGTGTTGGACTTCCAAACATCCATACAGAAACCTATCCCATGCTAACACCAAAGATACTCCCCATCTGACCTCTAAGATAAAAAAAAACAGTGTCCTCCTATCTCTGCAGCACACAGATGTCAGGTCTTAAGAGGTTGTACCTGGTTCCTGACTCTTAAAAACATCCACTGGAGCAACATCAGAAGGACTGGGAACATTAAACTTGACGGTCTGATGACTCACTTATGGACAAAGAGTGGATTTATCAGTCCGTGACCAGGAAAGAGGCCTGAAGGCACAGTAGCTTCTGGATACAATTTGGTGTTTCTTTTCTTTTCCTTTACATGAAGGGGAACATCTGACAAAGGAGAGCCTGTAGCCATAAAAGACAAAATGAGGACATTCAGAAGTTTGTTCTCTAGAAATACTTGAAGGGTGTTAAAAATTTCAGACTCAATACTCATACACAAGCAAAAATGTTTCATTTTTAGGAGTGAAAGACAGACAAATGACTCACAAGTGCATGTCGTCTGATTCTTACACACACACACACAAAGAAAAGACAAGCCATAAGGGAATCCTTACATGGGATTTGACTACCACATGGACATTTACCTTTTCTGCTAGATATAAAAGAGGTGTTGCCACAAAGTCCCAAGTATGGTACATATCTGCCCAGCAGCTGACATAACAGATGACTACCAAAACTGAAATTACAATGTACATGACTGTTGTTTGACTGTACTCTTCAATAGAATGATAATTCTCAGTTTTGGCACAGTATGCATCCCCCCTTTATATCAGGGAGCCCTCATGCTACTGCAGACATACTGTATGTTTTGAAGGCACCCACAAGCTTTTCTAACATACTGGTCAGATGTCTGATACTTGGCAGTCAGACATAGCCAACATTACCTCTGTACTACTGCAACAGTGATAAACATATAACTGATTCAGTATGAAGGGATAGCAATGGTACAATAAATCAGTATCTGATCACTGCAGGTGTAGGAAAGTCACATACTTAAAATTACTTCCTTTAGTAAAAGCTTCATATCTGGCGAGCATCACT